>NC_092047.1:112384607-112684607 GCF_003086295.3 Arachis hypogaea | reverse complement strand
TAAATTCAAATTTTTTATTCCAATATAATAGAAATCTTAAAAAAAATAGCATCAAACTTTTTCAATACATCTAAATTTAAAACTAAACCTCCTAAAATAAAGCCTAACAACCCAATCTTCATTTGAGTCCCTGATTCTTTTTAATTTGCCAAAAGTTAACTTCTTTTTATTTTATTTTAAAAAGGGAGTGCTTTGTTTGTTTAATATCTTGATTCTTGAGGATGGGGTAAGCAAGCTTATTCACTTCCTAGTTCCTATTGCATTGGAAAATCACAGAGGGATCTCTTTGGTTTTTGACTAGGGGATATAAATGGATATTGGAAAGTGATGCAAATTCTAATTTATGAATTTATCTACGTATACGATAGAAACATATTAACTTTAGGCGTGATGGGACAACATTATAACTATTATTTATTACATGCAACTTAAAAAAGTTTTTGGATGTTACTTATTTTCCTCCTCATCCAATGCATCTCATCTTTCTTTGCTTTTATAAGAAAGAGTAAATTATCGTTTTTGTTCCTAGTGTTTGGGGTAAATTTTATTTGTGTTCCTAATGTTTAAGTTGTCTTATTTGTATCCTTAACGTTTATAAAAGTGATTCAATGTTATCTTACTATCAATTATACTAACAAATGAAATTATATTTTTCAATTATTCTCACTTGAATGTATTTATTCTCAATTAGGTCTCACTTGGATGTGGTCGATTTTAATATTATACCCATTATTTGTGTTTAGATTCAATTATATCCCTAGAAAAGTGAATTATGTAAATGTTGTAGGAATTAGTTTCAACATTTGATGAGCTATTTTTCGGAGTAGATTATCGATTCTATCCCAAACATTTGTATTCTAACTTCAAGAAGAGATTTTTAAAACTCAAACTAAAGTGCTCATGATGTGTAATTGACGGTAGGATAACATTGAATCACTTTTACAAACGTTAGAGATACAAATAGAACGATTTAAACGTTAGGTACATAAATAGGATTTACCCCAAACGTTTGAGACAAAAACGATACTTTACTCTTTAAGAAATATTGCTCATTTTTATATGAAGAAAAAAGAACCTTGGATGTTGGATGCATGATTTCTAGAGTCCTTAGATTGTATATAATTTTTATACACTTCTTTTTTTTTTTTTTAATTCTTTTCTATTAAATCTATTTTTTTTTATTTAAAATGTAATCACAAGCTCAAATAAATCTAGGAGAATAAGTTTGACATTCTGAATTTTATACTTATATCAAATTATATACTACTATTTGGCATAAGTACAAAAATTAATCAATTATTTTTACTAAATAATAGTACATATATTTTTCTAAAAAGTTTCCACACCAACAATGTATCATCATAAATTTCTAAATATAGTTTATAAAACAGAGTACCAAACTTTTCAAAGATTTTTATTTAAAGATGGGAAAAAAAAAAAAACAAAATTCAATGATTTGCTGTGCCAACAGATTTAATATTATGTTAAGCTAATATTATTCATTGTTCACTTTTATACTCAACAAGAATTGAAGAAATTATATAATTGGTGGCAAAGAGTGTCTGAATATAATTGTTGAGCTCCCATTAAGTGACTTCTTATCACATTTAGTTTGGATAGTTCAGAAACCAACAAGTTTTTCACCTTTTTTTTATCTTGAAATAATTTCTTAATTCTCAAGTCTCAAAGCTTTGAAGGGCTTTGTGTAATATTAGTTGTATCAGCCAAGGAGCATTACTAGGGGTTTTTATATGAAGGAGATTCCTTATCAACTCAATACTCAAAAACTATTTATCATGAGCATTACTTACAACAATTTGCAGAATAGATTCATCAATTCTTCATACATGTCAGTTATTAACTCAAATTTGTAATTGTATTTAAAGCAATTGTTATCTGAAGCATGCAAACGGCCTCATTTGCAAAACAATTTTTTTTTTATATTTTAGAACGTATTTAATATGTACTTTAAAGTTAAGGGCTTAGATTTATCCCATGCATGCAAATGGCCACATTTGCAAAACAATTTTTTTTTCTTTTAAGGAGTGTTAGGAACCAGCAATTTTTGTGTTTTGTAACCATCAATTGGCCATCAATAGTCTTTTTAATAGTGTGAGATTACATCCAATGGTGGGAGATCACTCACTTTTCTTTTGATGGTTAAGTGCTGGCCACAAAACACAAAAGTTGCTGGCCCCTTAAACTTTTTCTTTTATTTTAGCTAATTTTTTTAAATATAAAAAAAATTGTGTGTAATTCATTATAATAACTAATTAGTGTGTTTTTTTTATATAATTTTTTTAATTTCAAATAACAAATTGGACTCTCAAATTTAAAGAATAATAAAATTTATAGATCAGATTTCAGAATGCACAAATGGAGAATCCGATTTGTGTTAAAAAAAAATTTTTCCATGTAAAGCAAATCAAAGAGTCTAATTTGTATATTTAATTTTTTTAATACTAAAATACAAATCTTAGAATTAGATTTATATGTTTAAAATAAATTAAATCTAACTCTCAGATTTACATGTTTTAAAAAAAAAATTTAAAAGTTACAGATCTGACGGTTAAATTTTAAATTTGTGATCTTTATATATATATAAAAAAAAAAAACATACCAAATCTTAACATTGTTGAAAAACACTATTAAAAACACAACACCAAAATTAGAAAGCGACGTATTTAACAAGTACTAAGAAACATTCACAATCACTCATTTTCATTTATAATGGTGACGGTTTTAGTTTTCACCTTAATGCCTAAAGAGTAAAGACATTCCATTATCTTTTAATTTTCTTCATCCAAGATGAGATGAGCAATTTCATAACTTGTTCGACCCGGGTTTTTTTTTTTTTTTTTAATTTTTATTTTTATGCACATGCTATCTGATCTCAAGTCTCAATAACAACACTCTTAGTGGCTCTGTCCTTTCATCCTTTTCAGCACTTTGCAAGTGATATCTTAACTTGAACATCAAACTACCTCTTCGCCACTATCCTACCACCATTTTATAGTTGATTTACTTTGGATGCTTCTGAACCGTTGACGAGATAATTGATAGTTTCAGATCTAATAAGCTAAAATTATATGCAAAACTACCTATATAATCTTAAACCGTTAATTTTCTTATCAACCGTTTAGATGCAACACTGAACCTGAATAGGTCCAAATCCTACGAGGGCAGTTCGGTGTATAACCCTGTTAATGCAAAATTTGAGAAAGGACCGCACTAAAAGATGTAATATAAACAGCTTAACCTGATAATTGCATTGGTAGTTAATTCTAAGCTTGAATGATCTTAAAGACAGAACTCCCTTTCCATAGATCCAAATGTAACATCCGAATTATTCAAATACTCTTAAGGTGGATTTATGATACATATATATATTTGAAAGAAAGTATTAAACGAAAAACTTGAAAATGAGTAAAATAAAATCACGAATCGAAAATACTCTCGTATCAATGAAAGAAAGATAAAGCACATTCGAAAAGTGATATAAAGTAAAATATTAAAGAAGAATAAAAAAAGACAGGATATATATATTATATATATAGGAAAAAGATTTTCTAAAGTAACCATGTTAGTAAAGTAATAAAGTGATACTTTAATCACATTTGAATTTGTAACATATATTATTTGTGAGTCCCACTATTTTAATCCAAAAGGTGATTAATGGTGTATTTTTTTCTCTAAAGTGACAATATAACTCTAGAGGAGCCGGATCCATATATATATATAAGCATAAGTACATAGCCACTAGTCGCGACCTGCGAAATTTAGGTCGGCTAGGGTTACAGAAATAAAAATAAGTTTGACAACAGTATTTTTCTATCTCTCCTAAAGTATACATAAAGGCTTCTATAGACAAGTTTTCAAAATGAATAAATATATACATATAAGTTTTTCAAAATAAGTACAGAGATATTCTAAACAAAAGTAAATCAAAGACCCAAAGATCTTCACCATCTCTCAAATGAATCACAGCTCATTGCTGAGCACCAGGACCTGCATCAGAAAAACAGAAGATATATACGAAATGAGAACTCCCGACTCATGGGTTCTCAGTACGATAAAAATGTCAAATAGATACTCCATAAGGCAACACGAAATCACTAAGCAATCTTAAACTCCATACCGCGTCATATCCATCTTAAATTATCTCTAATCCATAAATTGGCAACTATCATAAAAGGATTCTAATTCTAACTAAACATTCTTCATACTTTCACAACTCTCAAACAGAATAGAAACTAGCCCTCAGCGTCAACCGACACTAGTATGAGGTACCTATCAAATAAGCAAACACGATAAATGCAGACAAGGACTACACAAGCAAGTTAAAGTAAAGCAAATAGCATATAATCATATAATATATTCAATTAGGCAAACTAATACAATTAGACAAACTCAAACAAATAAAAAATATACAAATGATGTATGTCTGCCCTATAGCCGATGAGTTTCGTCTGTCGGTTATCAAACCAACCTGACATGTCTAGTAGCGAACCCTAGACAGTCCCTAAGTGCGCATCCCTAAGAGTCTATGCTTATATATAATCATTTATCATTCAATCAATTTCATTTCATTGGGGGGATCCAGGGAGTTTAAGTGCCCGGTCACAACTTGGAGGCAAACCATTGCATCTACTCCAGGAGGCTCAAACCAAACCCGGAGCAAGTGGATCAATGCCACTGCATCTACCCAGACAGATATATAACAATCAGAATCATGTTTAACAATAATTTCATTATCAATCTCATTAACAATCTCCTCTTCAATCTCTTCTTAATTCATACTCAATCTTAATTAATCTCATTCATCATCATAATCAATTATCACATTCATCCTCTTCATACATTACTTCACACTTTGTTCCTCTCTTTCCAATTCATCAACTCATCTCTTTAATTCTCATTTCTAACTCCTCTATCCTTAATTACATAGGTTCTAGACTCTTTTCGGAGTTTATAAAGATTTAAAATGCTCGAGGAATGGTTGAGAGCCTAAAAATTCACTTTTCGGAAAAACAGAGGTGGTCGCATACGCATGCACATGTTTGCGTACATGGAACGTTTGGGCAGTGTGACTTGCTCGCGTACGCATGAGCGTTTTTGTGCCAAAGTCGTGTACGCAACCCATGTTTGCATAGGCATGGGTGTTGGACAGAGGCCAACTCCCGCATCATATAATGCAGTTAACACTTTACCACCAATTTCGCATTTACTTCTGATCAAAGTATCTGACTTGGCAGCATCATCCGTCGTTATAGCATACACACGACCTTGTTGCGCTCTCCCAGCATTCCGGTTGGCTTTTTCCAGACAGTTCCAAGACATGTGACCAGCTCCTCCACAACTACAACAAAGTCCCAATTCAGCTCTATATGGAGTGTTCGAGTGATAACTTCCACACCTTATGCAAGTCAAATCATTCTAAGGTTGTCGCCCATATCTCCTTTGATGGTTGTTGTTGTTCCCTTGGAAAGTAGCTCGATCACGTTGAGATTGTTGAATATATTCTCCTCTCTTGAAGTTCCGACCCCTTGGAGCAAAGAATCTTGCACCTCCTCCTCGGTCGTGGTAACCACCACGGTCAGTACTAGTAGTCGCATTCTTCCTAGAGCAATCCTCCACCACACGACTCTTATTCACTAACTCTACAAAGCTCTTAACCTCAAGAGGCGCCACAACTCGCATGATATCATCCCTCAAACCATCCTGGTACTTCATACACTTCCACTCCTCATATCCTTCAGGATCACCCAGAGGTCCCTGACAAACTCTTGAGAAACGACACAATTCCTCGAATTTGCTTGTATAAGCAACCACAGTCATAGATCCTTGCCTCAATTGAAGCAGCTCCAACTCCTTAGCTTGTCTCACGGAATTCGGGAAATACTTGTTGTAGAATTCCTCTCTGAAAACCTCCCAAGTGATTGCATTATTCCCTTTTCCTTGTTGCAGAAGATGGTAAGTTCCTTGCCACCATTGTTGCGCTTCTCCAGCTAGCTGATAAGCAGCAAGCTCCACCAATTGGCCCTCAGGTACATGTTGCACTTGTAGTGCTCTCTCTATTGCTATAAACCAATCGTCAGCTTCCATCGGGTTAGTTGATCCTCTAAAGACAGGGGGATTAACCTCCCGAAAAGTTGCTAATGTCATCGGACCTCCTTCAGCTGAGTTTCCTCCAGATCCGTTATCATTTCCATTCATTCTTTCCATGACTTGATTTGTAGTCGCCGCACTAGCTTGCATTGTGTTGACAAGGTTGGTCATCGCCGCCAAGAATTCGGCTTGATTACGAGACGAAGCAGGTTCCTCATTTTCTCTCCGTCCTCGACCCTGTCCACGAGTTGCCATTTCGGGTCCTATCCACACAAACCAAGTGATATCAAGGTGATCAGTCTCAATATCTCAAATTAATTACTTCAATTTTCCAAAAGCATACTCATGAACTTCATGCTAAACATATCAATTAGATATCCTAAATAGCACAGGTACAATTTAGAGTATATATTGAAGCATAAGCAATCTATCCCTCAGACTCACGAAGACGAACTGCTTTGATATCATAATGAACATCCTATTTATTCAAATCTTTATGCTCGAGTCATAAGTCAATGATAATAAGGTGGTACGACTCTTAAGGTGGATTTATGATATATATATATATATATATAATTGAAAGGAAGTAGACTCACGAGGAGGAACTTGCGTCGCGTACGCATGAGCGTTTTTGTGCCAAAATCGCGTACGCAGCCTATGTTCGCATACGCATGGGTGTTGGACAGAGGCCAACTCTCGCGTACGCAAGCCATACCAGAACTTGAAAAAGCTTTTGTTATAAATGAAACTAATCCTAGGAACATCTAGCCTAGGATTTCATACTACATTATACGGTATTTAAATGAAACTTAAACCGGTAACTCTTGGAAGTCAAAACTAAGCTCTTCACTTGTGAATCTCCACTCCAAGGTTCACCCAAAAACTTCTCAAGCTAATTGCAAGTTCACAATGCGTACCCAAAATCATCAAACACTCTAATATACACAATTTCATACATACATCAATCTAGGATTTATAAAATTTCATAAATCACAAAGGTTTGAAGATCTCTTACCTTAACCCACAGAAATGGTTGATGAAACTCACTAATAACTTATATTAGAGCACCCCTAAATAACCAAAATCATAAGATATCTCAATATACAAAGCTTAAATTCGAATTTATCATGAACTGCGAAAATAGGGTATGAGAACTCGAGATTCGTACCAATCTTTTTGGATAGAATTGTAGAAGATGAGAAGGGCTTCGCGTGGCTGCAAACGGTACGACAATTGAAGCTCCAGAGAGAAAGTTATGGTGGATTTAGTGTTTATGGAGCTAGGGTTTCACTCATTCTCCCCTCTCTTTCAATTTCAACATGAACACTAATGAATGGTGTGGTGTTGTGCTGAATGGCCTTTAGTTAAGGCTTATATATGCTGGCTTGGACCCAACTTGGGCCTAGTTCACATATATGGCCCGTTTGGCCCTGGGCCAAAGCCTTTAAAATTAACGTTTTAATCTACGTTTTAAACATTTTTACCTTCTCAAACATGAATTTTAACTTTTTAACATTTTTCACTCATAATTAATTTTCTCAACTGTAGTACCGGGCCGATCTCAGCCAGTACTGCCAGTCAAATTTTCAGTGCGCATTTTTACGAAGAAAAATATGTTTTTCGACTCAGAAAAATCCTTTGAATCCAAATATCATCTTTAAATTGTCAAATTTCAATTGCTAAATTTTTCAATCATTTTCAACCATATTTAATTAATTACTTATTTAATTAAGATTTGACCAGGTTTTACACAAAACCCTATATTTTGCTAAAATTTTATTATTAATAAAGCTAGAAGAGCATACACACCTAGAGCTGTTACTGAAGAGATACAAAAGCATCCCTCTAGAAATTAGGAGAATGCTATAGCAATATTAATACACACCATCTGCTATGATCAGATTAGACCTGAATGTAAGAGAAACATAATTCTAAAAAAGAATGCAAATAAAACCAGATCAAGGGGTCAAGGCAAGTACTATAAAGGTCATTCACACTTGTATAATCATCAACATTCCTACACGTCACCATTACCTTGTTGAGCCTTTGACTCGTAAAAGAGCCTCACAGTAGAGTAAATGGTAGCTGGTTCAGCCATTGCACCATTGCCATAATCACCACAAGCTAACCGCTTTGTAACCGGAGGGATGAGAGATATACCGAGCTCGTCAATGGCGATGAGATGTCGTTCCGTGAAAGGATTGTTCCACATGAAAGTGTTCATGGCTGGTGCAACAAAGAATGGCTTACTGTAGTCCCATGCTCGAACAATACATGTCAGTAGATTGTCACACAACCCTCCGGCAATCTAGAACAGCACATATAATCGCGAAATAAGAAAAAAATAAATAAAGCAATGATTGGTGATTGCTTATGCTGAAATAGAAATATATTTGTAAACTAATAAGATGCATAGTAAAACAAAAGATCATGGTTACAATCGGAGACTGTCCCGGGACAGAATATGAAGACTTTGAAAGCCACTAACTTGTTTGCAAAGAGATCGACACAAAGATAGGTGAAATGTTTCTGTCCCAGAACATGGTTTCTCTATATTTTCTATCCATCTAAAATATAGAGACAATGTGTACAGATTTTCTCCATCTATACTGTCCCAGTGCCTCTATGCTGAGACAGTTACCAAACGAAGCCCATGTGATGCATTGGAACACACATAATATTGTGTAAACTTGCTAGAAATGTAATTTAAAGTCAAAGACAAACTAGTTTTAAATCCCACGTACGATAAAATATGTTTTGGGTTTAGGGGCAAAATGTGCAACATGTATAAATCTAATTACCTTGCCAAGAGTGTTTGCCGATAATGGAGCGATGACCATGATATCAGCCCATTTGCGAAGCTCAATGTGAAGCACACTATCTCCTAGTTTCGTCCAACTTGACCATTCATTATCGTCAGTATATAAAACTATATCCTTAGGAATTGCTTCTCTGTCAATAAAATGCAGTGACGCAGTCGTTGCAACTGCTCTTACTTCTGCCCACTCAGAAAAACAATGACAAAGATTTGCAAATTTGACAGCAGCCACACTCCCACTAGCTGCGAGTAGAATCCGAGGCTTCCTTGATCCATTATCTACCGACATATTATCTCCTACTGAACTTACAGCTTCTGAGCGCGCCATCATCCAGAGATTTCAACAACGATCTTGAATATCCATGATATAAACAAGATTTTTCATCTTTACTCATTCAAAACCTCCAGATTGTAAACTAGAAAACTTCTGTTCATGCCACATCAATGCAAAAAAGGAGAAATTTCCTTTGTTGTTCAAAAACGCCACGATAATACATCTAATTCATATAGCATATATGTGACTATGGCCCTGAATTGTTAACATATAGTCATATATCTCCAAATCCATATAAATGCAACAAATCAGTGAACCCGTGATAACAATTTTCATTGAGAATAAGGAAAAAGAAAGAAGCAGTGCACCAATTCAAACCAGATTTGAGACAACATGTATAAAAACCGGAAGGGGGTTAACTTGAACATATTGTCGAACACGTAGTGGGAATAAAAAAAAAAACCCATGATTTCTATTTTCAGGGAACGCGTAAACCCCAACAAAAGATCCAATTTTTACTCTCTAAAATTTGATGGGTCGTCCAAACAAATTAAAATTAACACTTTTTAAAAGAGTAACAGAATGCATGAGTATCAGACCCTAAAGGGAAAACGAGGAACAGGAAGTGGCACCAACCTGTGAAATCTTGTCACAGACACAAAATCCTAAGTACTCAGCTTGAACCTCAGACCGAAACCTCGAGCTCTTGCAGTCTTGCCTCATGCGCGTGTTTTGTGCTGTTGAGAAGAGACAATTTGAGACAACATAGAGCAAACATAGTAAAAGTCGAAAACACAGAGCCTCTTATAAGTCATAACGACTCAACCTCTGTTTCGGTTTTGCAATTGACTCAGGTCCACATGGACATTCAGCTGAATGATACACAATAAATTTTACTTTGGTTTTGAATACGTTTTTAAAATATTTTACTTTTGATAAAAAAAAAAAAAAAAAAAAAACTTACGATTTGGCCAAGAAGTAAACAATATATATTAAGTTATTAACTATTTATTAACACAAATTTATCTTGATCAATTTTTTATCAAAAAAATATCTTAATTAATTTATGTATATCAAAAAGAGTAAAAAAAAATATTAAAAAGGAGTAATTTGTAGTTTGAGATAAAAATCATAAAGGCATTGTTATAGTTCTTATATGATCATTTATAATTTATAGTTTCGTAAATTTTTTATGGAGGAGTTTTTCGTCTATAACTCTATCATTAATTCATTATATCCATTTTTTTTCTGAATTTATACACATGCCTCCGCTTAAGCTAAAAGCATGTTTGTGAGAGAAATTTTTAAATCCTCTATAGTGCATATGTTTTTTCTTCTTTATACTGATACTAATTATACCATAAATGAAATTAAGAAATAAGTATAAAAAATATTAATTTTTCATTAAAAATGAATATAGTTTATAAATCTCTTCTTAGGTAGAGGATTGAAGTTCTCTCCTCACCTTGAAAATAATAAAATATAAGACAATTCTCTAGTACCGACTATTTTGATATCAAATTTGTCTAACTTTTTTTTTAAGATAAGTTTTTAATATTTTAAAAAAAAAATTCATATTATCTAAATTAAATATTAACTTTTAACTCTTTTTGGTAAATTAGATATCAAAGTTTAGGCACCAAAATTATCACCTTAAACATAATCACAACCTCACATTGAGAACTTTAGTTCATGAAACTCTACCATCTTATGCCATTTGTTTTTCCTGTTTCATTCTTTTTTTTCTCCTTTCCTTTTGATTCCAACTAGTAAAATGTAATAAAAGTGGCATGATCTAACTTGTGTTCATCCTGTTTACACATTCAAAATTCATACTTGGAAGATTTTGAACACAGAACCAATCTATCTAACACAGTACAAAAAAATTCAGCTATATACATCATCCTTAACTTTCATGTTGCTTTGGCATTTCAAGGGTAACACAATGCAAGTAATCGTCCCGACAACCAACGAAAATCCAGCCTCCAATCATTAACGGCGAAGAGAATATATCGCCGAGCAAGTCAAGCCTTGCAAATTCCTGCACATCAATTTTCCGTCGAATTGTGTCATCGGAGGAATTCAGGTTCTCTCTAAGTAAGTGTATTCTTCCAGAACTTGAACAAATGCAGATTAACCTGAAAAGAGAAAAGGAAAAAACAAAATGCTTGAACTTGATGTATAAGATACATTTACCCTCTTTAATTAAGAAAAAACCAATTAGATTAACCTGTCTGAGGAATGTGAGGCATCATCAGAGACTAGCTGCAAGTGCTCATCAACATAAGCAGATGAAGTTATTGGATCTCCAACATTATGTTCCCATAATAAATCCCCATTCTCCTGGAGTTAATACAGCATAAGTATAAAAGAAATATAGACCCAAATCAATCATTTATATTGGTAATTTTTACTTGGAACTACATTTAGTAGAGCTAGTATTCATTAGTATTTAACTGAGACATAAATGCAGCAATTGTAGTTCATGTCTTGTAGACGATTATTGTAAAAATGATTCATTATTTTTGCTCAAAAATTTTCTTGAGAAACTTTTGGTATATAAACTGTATTGTATCTAAAATAAGATAATCCAACTATAAACACTAAAACTACTATGAATACAACACAGTAAATTCACCTTTAAGTGATAGAGGGAGAAGGAGGTGGAGAAAAAATATGAACAAGTTTATTGACTAGCTCTCACCGGTTTAAAAGAGTACACGCTTCCCTTTCTGGAGCATACTAGCACCTAGAATGGAATAAACAAAACGATTACTAATATAGATAAACGTTTCAATGAATTACAAACAAAGACGGTAACAAATAAATTACCCTAAGCACTCTAGCTATCCTAATTCTCACAATATTTTTTAGATCCCACCAAAAGGACATGACGTGGTAAAGCGGAAGATATTGAATTCATGAAAATAAAATTGAGAATTAGCCAAGTAATAATCCAAGAAGAGTATGACATATTGACATACCTCATGAGGAAGTGTAGAAGGCATGCATGGCCCAGAAAATATAGGTCCATCAGTTGTTTGCTGAGCAAAAGTTCACCACTAATGCAAGTTAAAATTACTTCCATAATCTGGTAACATAATTTAGTATTGTAAACATAAATGAAGTTTATACCTTCCAAACTATGGATCCGTTTGGATCCAATGCAAGAACATGGCCATCTACTAAGCAACATATTACTGCAACAAACGGCAAAAGGAAAAAGGAACATCTGGTATTTAGAAAGACAAAAAACATAATCAAAAGGAAGAAATAGTGAAACAATAAATACCAGTTCCAATTTCGGTGATGCCCAGAGAACCAAAGACAGGGACTTCCAAGTCATGTAGCCACAATACAGTAAAAGAAAAATCCTGGATTTAGTAAGGGAACATTTCAGTCTGAGTAGAACAAGCAATGAACTTCTACATGTGGCAGAAGTAACAGACTAATGCATGTCTAATTCTAATGTTCAATCAAAGGATTAATCTCTTGGGTATAAGCTAATCAAGTTCAATTCTTTCTTTCTTCTTTCTTTTTATATTTTTCCTTTTTTGTTCATATTCATTACTTAAAAGTCCTGACTGAAAAGCTCTTCTATGTAATTCACTACGCATTTCATACACATTTTAGTCCAAAGGTTATCAATAAGTCTACTCTTTAACTCCTTAGTCCACCTGGAAAAATATGAGAGATTATATGCCCCAAATAATCAATATCATCACAAAATTGCAGTCCCCTAAAGAAATGAACACTTTTGATTGTGTCCTGATAGAATTATCATCATACCGATATTGATATAGCTGTAATTCTACCACCAGTAGAAGCCACATAAAGCAATCCACGAACCTACAAGAAAAATTAGTATGAGTAAATAAGATTCAACAATCTTTCTACTTGCCACTAACTGATATAGATGTATGTCATTTGGAATAGAAAATTCACCTCATCAATTGCAGGTGACCCAAATATACTGCCTCCACAAGGTAGTTTATAGACACAGCAATGATTTTTGTAATCAAGCGCATATAAGTTATGATCATGAGAGCCACACCTGTATATATATATCAAATACATGTTGAAATTTGAAAACTTCAACAAGTTTCACAACAAAGCTAGACAAGCAAGGTACTAAAGGTCCAAAGCAGACATAATATGAATGGAAAAATGAATGCAGTAAGTAAATCACATTCTGTTTGGAAATCAGAAACACCATGTGTAGGCCACTAATGGAAAGCACGATCTATGGTCCAATAATGATGTGCAAAACTTATTTATATGAAAGAATACATGATTGATCAACATATAGAAAGATGAGCATAAAAATTTACCAGATCAAATGTCTTCTTGTGTCTACAACTGGTTGTGACTTTACCTTCATGAGTTTAAAAACATAATTAGAAATTAGTCAAATTAGCTATAAATAGAGGTGACAACGAGATGTCCTCCAAAATAAAGGGGGAAAAGGAATATGATAAAAAAGATTAAAAAATTGCAGGACTGATGTGTATCTGCACATCAGAAATGACATTTTGTTCAAACAACCATGCACAGAACACCCTCATAGAAAACGTGAAACATAATTTCATAATATTTTCATTAACAATGTAATACTCCAAATAATTTATAGAATTTGCAATCCGCTTTGATCACTACATCCTTTCACATGGTCCATGATCTTAAGACTTTCAAGCAACACCAGGGAACCTCAAACAAGAAAGAACAAGTACAGGAATTCGATGAAACACTAAACCAGATACCTCACCAGACGTTTGAAAACTCCAACAGATGGTTCCACTTGAAAAATCTAGAAAATAAATTTTTCCCATGTAGCATCCAACAACCACCTAGAGAAATACGATGAGTTTAGAACAAGCGGATAGAATATTATGTTGTTTGTTATGACACTAGAATAACAAACAAATGAAAACAACCTGAGAGAAATCTGATACAATTGCTGCTGTACATTCAACGCGTCCATCTAGTTTGATCTCCCACTGGACAGAACCACTATATGAAGTAGAAGTTTTACAAGTACTAGAAGCAGAATTCTTTATACTTCTCTTAATAGTTCTAGCATCAATTGTGAATAGTACTTCAAGTGAATTAAGACCATTTAAAAACTATAATTTGTCTCACCTTCTGGCATTTATACAGAGAAATTTATGTGAATGAGATCCAATGAATAAATAAATGTCTGAGCCTTTAGACACAAGCATTGGGGAAGCATCAACACAAGATTCCATGTAAACTTTCCAACAGTCCTTTATATGACCTCTGCTGCCCCTTGGAGCATTTGCCAACCAAGTTGTTTGCTGAGAACCAGTAACTGCAGGCTGCCCTTTATGCAACACCTTGTTGCATCGGCTAAATGAAGATGATTCAAATATTGGAGAGAAATGCCATGGGGAAGATTCATCAGCACTCAACATAACATCTGTAATACCCCTCTTCAAGCGCTTAGAAGGTAAAGAATTATCATCATTACCTTTAGAAATCATCCATGACTCATGGGTATTAGAATTTTCAATATGATTGGATGAGACATGGTTATCTTGTCTTTCTGTAATTAGTTCAAAACAATCATCCAACTTGTTATGCAAAGCGCAGGATCCTCTTTTCTGAAGAAGAGCCATACAAAGCTTAAAAGGACTTGGGTGGTAATAAAGAAATCTCATGTCGATCCCCAAACTGTGAGCAACATGTGCAGCAGAAAGAGAGTTACCACCCATGGTAAAGAAATCATCATCGTTGCAAACCTTTTCAACCATTAAAGCATCATGAAAGGCCTGTTAAAGTATTCATCAAATCAATATAAAGAAAATATTTGTTAGATAGATGAGGGATGAAGTGAAACTAAGAAGAGAATAATGAATCCTTCAAAGCAAGAAAAGCCAATATACAAAGGAAAATAAGCAGTCAAAAAGACGTGTAATTTCGCAAAATATATTTACCTGCAAAAATAATTCAAGTCTTATGTAAAAGTATTCTTTGGAAAGTGAAATAATGCAAAGAAAGGCACTATTTCATTCCGCATGGAATGTGTCTGATTTGCAATCCTGTATGTTTGACAATGTCTTTCACTAACATAGTCTCGATGACAATGGAGAAATTGCGATATCTTTTCTTATAGACAAGATAACTTGTCACAAAATATGAAATAATACCTTTTGAATTCGTTGCAGAAGACTGCTGCAGTCAATGTTAACAACCTTATCCTTGACATTCATTGTCAATAATCTTGAGTCCACCAACAACTCATAATTAACTTTACCACTGGATGACACAGGAAATGAATCCACGAAGATGAAATAATTAGGAACCACAGCCGATGGAAGTTTGCTAATCATCCAACTTCTAATTGCAGGTATTAATGATTCGTCCAATCTTTCCTTGTCTTCTAATATTATAAAGGCTTCCAGAAGCAAAAGCTCTTCAATATTCCGACAAATTACAGCAGCATCATTTATATATGGATGCTTTCTTAACAAATCTTCAATTTCTTCCAGGGCAATACGATGACCATTGATTTTTACAATGCGGTCTTTTCTTCCCAAAAATACAAAGTCACCACTTGACAACTGTTTGACAAAATCACCAGTTCTGAAGTATAATTTGCTTTTGCAATCATTCATGGAATTCATCCAATAACTTTGAGGCAATTTTACAAAATTTTCAGACTTCATATTAGACTCAGTATAGTAGCCTCTAGAGATGCAGGAACCACCAACATATAGCTCTCCCTCCTTTGACGAGGCATTTTCACAAAGAAGCACAACATCACAATTATAAATTGGTAAACCTATTGGCACACTAGTTAGCGTATCTTCCTTCAAAACCAATGGCATTCTCTTGCAATCAAAATATGTACAGTCACCTGAGACCTTAAAAATTGGAAAAGGTAAAAATAATCATTAGTCAATGGTAAAAAATTGGATATAAAGATTACATAACTTGCATTGACAATAAAATAGAAAAGAAACAAATTAGCTAATAAGAGTGACATTAATAGTATGGTGCAATGTAAAGCTTCATGAAAAAATAATCATTTGCTCTGACCTCGGTACTTCCATATAAATTCAAGATAAATGTGTTTGGTAAAACAGTTGAAAGCTTCTCCCACAAGGTCAAGGGAAACAGTTCACCACTTAGCACAAGTAATTTCAGTGACCTTTGAACCCGCAGGCCAACATGAGTTTGTAATCCAGGAAGAATTGTCTTCATTAGCGATGGAACAGCTGTAAGCCTATTAATACTATAAGCCTGAAGAAAATCTATTATAGAATATATGTTTTCTTTGAGAACACTGAAAGGAGGAATAACTAACATACAAGCTGTCAAAATAGCACTGAAAAATTCTTGCAGGTGATCAACGAAGCTGATTGATGTTTTAAACAACAATGATTCCTGCCCATTCAGAGGATACAATCCTTGCATCCACAAAAAGCGATTTGAAAGACCTAGAAAGAATATGAAACATACTGTGAGAATATATATTATAATAGATTAAAAAGCATATGGTTCAGATTCATTTTAATGTTTCTCTGGATTTTCTTAGATCTTCACTTTTGATTTATTTTCTAGCTGGCAGAGAAGGCAAACAAGGAAAGTAAAACAGCAACTACACAAACCATGTGAAACTATATTAAAGAAATCTTGCTTGTGTACTACAATAGTCACAACAAACAATATTAACAACTTACCTTGTTCAGTGCCACACACTCCTTTCGGCTTTCCAGTTGAACCAGAAGTATACATTAAATAACAGAATGATCTCTTCTTTTCATTGGCACAAGGCCATAACAAATCTGTCAAATCACTATATTCTTGAAGGCTTTCTTCAATGGAGACGCTTAAAACAGGACAACTTACTGACTTTACCAGCCAATGCGATTCATCAAGCTCGTCCAACTCATTACCAAATGAAGATTTGGAACCTATAATGAGATCAGCGCTTGAGGAAGCGACAATCGACAATAACCTTTCTTTCGGCCAATAAGGGTCCAAAGGCAAGAAAGCCTCCCCGCATCTCAGTACAGAAAGAACAGCTTCAATGTATTCCACAGAAGGTGGCATATATATTCCCACTATTTTTGGCCTATACTCTTCACTGGAGTCAACCACCGACTCTGAGCTAGACACATTAGTTTCCAAGTTCTCAGCTGCATAAATAGTTCCCTTTTCATGGTTAACCGCATTGTCACCTGCAGCACAAACACCGGATGCCAATGCTGCATATCAAGCACATTCATTCCACACCCTAACACATGAACACTAAGAGCATGTCTGGTTGAGAGTAAAAATAAGGAAGAAAATTTCATACATAAAACTCATTCATAAAAGTTTCCATGACATAACTGTCCGCGGTAGAGTGAAAATTTCACTCAAATTAGTTACTAATTTGATTTGATATGTTACCATGTAAGCATGTGTAAACATTTTATATTACTTAGCCTCCAAGCTCATCCAACCGAAACATATAAGCAGCCTTACAACTAAAATAATTTCTAATCACTTTAACTAAATAAAAATTAAATTAAAGGAAAACTTAGCTCCATAAACCAAGTAAGCAACATTATCCAGCTCATAAATCGAATTCAAGTCATCCAAAGCTTGAGTAGAAAAGCAATCAAATGTGTGAAGTAATCCTAACCAACAATCTAACTAACTAACTAACCAACCAACCGAGTAACTGAATTTTGTGTTTTTGGAGTGAATAACGAACCTTGAGGTTTGGGCGTGATAAGGTGAGGGTCATCCGCACCAAGCAGGATAGAGCTTATACGAGAGGCGAGGGAATCAACGGCTTTCAAGAGATGAGAGTAAGTAAAGCAACGGTCACCGTTGTAGACCGGGGGAGAGAGTGACTCCACGCGCTGTTCTAAGAGCGTGGAGATATTGTCATGGTTGAAGTTTGGGGAGGCAGGAGGAGGAAAAGGATGAGCAGTTTGGCGCAGGCGCGTGGAGAGGTGGGCGACGCCAGACGCGTGAATGACGGCGGTTTTGTTAGGATTGGCAGAAGCGACGCGGAAGAACTCGTGCGAGAGGCAGCAAAAGCGTGGTGTTTGTTTTTCTTCTTCTTCTTCTTCGGGGCTTTGAGCTTTCATGAGTTCGTCGGAAAAGGATGGTGCAAGAAATGATGCTTCTATAGTTCTATCGCTTTGTAATTTATAATTTTGTGAAAGAAAACTCGTCTTCTCTAACTATGCAATTGCAAATTAAAAATTAAAAATAGGTTCATTAATAAAAATTTGAGTATATCAGCTATAGTGATATATTTTAGAGCTGGGTTACACATACAAGCTTACAAAGCTGGGTTACACATACAAGCTTACAAGCTTACAAGTTGGCCCAGCCCAAACACAAGTCACGCGCATCAACACAGATTATATGGAGCGTCACTTCACGCGCTCAACACAAACGGTTACGTATGGGAAACTCTTCCACTTCTTCCACTTCTTCCACTTCTCAAAACGCTTCGAAAACAAGAAAACCTTTCCATTTTTGAGCGAAAATCAAAGTTCAAAATATACAAATCGTTGTTCGAAACCTCCATCAAAACACCATCAAACTCTCCGTGAAGAATCTGAAGAGAAAACAAAGCAACAATACTCAACGTAAGTTCATTAAGATTCCTGTATATTTTACTTTTCTTCTACGTCGTTCTTCTAGGGTTTACTGGGCTATTATTCTTGCTTCTTTGTTACACTGTTCTAAGTTCTACGTCGTTCTTCTAAGTTCTACGTCGTTCTACGTTCTTGTTCTAAGTTCTCCTGCTATTGTTGTTGATTTTTGAGGGTTTATTCCATAGATTGGGGGGTGTATACTGCTTGAACTTGTAATGTGGCTTGATATTGAAGCATGTTTGACTGATATCTGACTGATATATATGGATGTATCTGAATAATATCTATGGGTGTATCTCACTGTTATCAATGTGTTTATCTGATTCTTACATATGGGTGTATCTTACTGTTATCAATAGGTGTATCTGACTCATATATGCGTGTATCTTACTGATATCTCAATTAATTTGATATTGAAGCATGTTTGAGTGATACCTAACTGATATATATGGATTTATCTGAATCATATCTATGGGTGTATCTCACTGTTATCAATGAGTGTATCTGAATCATATCTATGGGTGTATCTTACTGATGTCTTTGGGTGTATTTTTCGTTTCAGAGAAAATGGCAGCAAGAAACCAAACAAAAGACCTTAAGTGTGCCACACATCTCCTGAGTGATAAGTTCAGAAACATGACTGAGGAGAAGAAGGCAATTGTAAGGGATCTCGGATTCGGTGGGTTGATGCACATCCCACCACTAAGGGTGGATCACCAACTCTTAAGGGAACTGGCAAACAACTTCAAACTTGGGGAGAACAGACTGAAGACAGGATATGGTTCTTTCCAAATAACACCAAAAACAATAGGTGATGCGCTTGGCATCAATGCAACAGGTAACTAGCTCAAAATTATAGGTGTATATTAAGTTGATGCTTGGGTGTATTTAAGGTTGATGCTTGAGTGTATTTGAACCGACTTTGATACTTTGTTGTTTTTCTTTTTGTAGAAAATCTGTTTCCTGAGAAAGTTGAGTATAAAAAACTTTCTGATGATGACAAAATAATTTTTAGAAGATTCCAGGGTAAGACCCTCAAAAGTCTTACCGATGAAATGATGGAAATCAGCGTTGGCAACGAAGAGGAACGCCTGATGTTCAAGAGGATATTCATCCTCTACATACAGATGGCGTTCCTTTTGCCAACGACGATAAACAAAATATCACCCGTGCACCTGGTCCCAATTTTTAAGATGGACGGCATATCGGAGAGAAACTGGGGGCATGTTTTGACCTTCATGATCAAGGGCATCACAGACTACCAGGAGAAGAAGAAGAAGAAGGCAATTGATGGCTGCCTCTTTGCCCTGATGATAATATACTTTCATCTTTCAGAAAACAAAGGCAAGAAGAGGGCTGAAAGACCACCAAAGCCTTGGATTGCCAACTGGACTAAGGAGCAGTTGGTGGAAAGAATGACTGCAGAAAGAGAGGAAATTTTGGTAAGTAAACATAATATATTGCTTGTATTTTATTTACCTGAATGCTGCTAGCTAAAATATCTAATGTTTCAGGGGATTGTGAAGATGGCAGAGACAAGAGCAAGAGAAAAAATGAAAAAAAAAAAACAAGAAATAAAAAGAAAAAAAAACAAGAAATAAAAAAAACAAAAAAAAGGAAGGCGAGTCCAACATCGTCTTCGGAGACAGAAACAGCTACTGACAGTGACACTTCTACCTCTGAGTCTGAGACTCAAGAAGACTCAGAGGATTCAGGAAGAAAACACCCCAGCAAAAAGGGGAAAAAGTAAGTACCATACTTGGGTGTAATTTCTTTTTCGAGTTGGGTGTATTTTGTTGATCACGTTGGGTGTGTGTAGTTTATTAAGCTGGGTGTGTTCGTTTGCTGCGTTGGGTGTATATTGTAAATTTTGTTGGGTGTATCTTGTGAATTCATTTGGGTGTATTTTTAGTATGTTCTAAATAATGATTGTTTGCCTTCTAGAATGGACTCCAGAAAAAGAAAGCAGAGGCAAGAGGAGTCAGATTCTGATTCAGAATCTGAATCTGAACCAAGTGATGAGTAATGTCCTGAAATTATTACTCCTTTCTTTTGGCTTCATTATAAAGATTTCGTGTATTAACTGAAGTGTCTATTATTAACTTATAGGAGCGAAGAATCATCACCTGCAGAGAAGGAGAAGAAAAAGAAAAAAACAAAAACAACACCAAAAAAGTAAGCACTTCTTTGCATAATATTCTGTGATAAAATTAATTTTTTATTTCTGATTGGTACTCTTTTTTTTCCACCCAGAACACAACCAAAAAAGAAAAAAGTTGTTGTGGAGGATTCACCTCCTAAAGAAGATCAATACTTTGACGGGTACAGTACCTCGTAAGCTATATTACCGTCTATCATCGTAATTATTTTTGTTAACATCTTCTTTTATGAATGTAGTGAGACATATGAAATATCAAGTGACGAACTAGATGAATGGCTAAGGGAAAATGTTGATAAATCTGCTGCAGAGGGGTATGTCTTACTGGGCTGTGTATTTCAGATTTTGGTGTGTTTTGTTTGCTAATAATTGTTTCTTGTTTCGCAGGAAGAACCGAGCTGACCTGCGATCGACAGAAGGTCGCTATGTGTCGTCTGAAACGTAAGAAGCTTTATTATTTAATAAAATCTTGTTATCATGATTTGGGTGTATTTTGTGGATCAAGTTGGGTGTATGTTGTTTAATAAGTTGGGATATTAAGTTTGTTGTGTTGGGTGTATATTATCCATTCGGTTGGTTGTATCTTGTGCATTCATTTGGGTGTATTTTATACCTGTATCTTATTTTGTCTGAATAACATGAGATCTGTTTTAGAATACCGGCTGTGAACTTGGGAAGTGATGGTCCTTCCTCTCAAGGGCGCACAGAACAGAGTAGTGTAAACCAGCCGTTACAGAGCATGTAATTTCTCTTTCAAATAACCGTTACTTTTGTTCTTCTATTACCCTTCTACTTCTAATTCTGTATATATTTTTTTTAGAAAAAAAAAAGTCCTTTATTATTTTATTCAAGAAAAAAAAGGCAGGAAAAAAAAGCAAAAACTGCAAGTATGTAAGTTCTCAAAAAAACAAAGCCTGTCTTCTTTTTGAATTGTTCGGGTGTATTTCTTGAATTTCTTTGGGTGTCCGGCTGATTCGAATATGATGGTTGTGAGGGAACAGACACCGTCGGATGCGCTTGCAGTGTGAGTTTTCCAAGAATATTTCAACCTTATAAGCTTATTATTTTCAAAGGCGTTGTTAACCTTTCATTTTTCTTCTTGTTTAGAGTCTCGATTCAGGTTTTTGTGCTGGCATCCCAAACAACCACTGAGACAGATTTTGAACCAACCCCTATGCTACAGTTTGAAGGGACTACAGAAACGTAAGAAATAGTATTGAATGTATATTTGTTTAGAGTTTGGGTGTATATTTGCTAACAGTTTGGGTGTATATTGTTCCTGATTAGTTTTTTTGACGCCGTGATTAATTTTTTGAAACTGTGCAGCACTCCTGAAACCCCCAAACAACTTCAAGAGACCACACCCACGCTTCCCCCAGCTCCAACTAAAATGTAAGTTCTTCAGACTAAAATCAATCTTTGCTTATCATCCGTATATTCTTATTCTTATTCTTATTCTTATACATGATGATGCAGTCATCCAGACGCAGAAGACGCTGCTGCCCTGTTGATGATGGCACGGACAGCATCATATGTTCCTAAAACAGATCCAGGGGTGCCATCATTCAGCCTTGGATTGACTGATTCAAGCCAGGAGGGGGCGTCAACGCAGGAGACAGAAAGGGCAAAATCTCCAGAATCTGCAAATTTGATAGAACAATTGGACGATTTGGTCCAAAAAATAGTAAGCAGTGCGGCGAAGGGAAAAAACAAAAGTCCACAAATTCAGAGGGAGACTGGGGGAGAAAGTTCTGCAAAGTTTCGAACTCCTGGGGGATTATATCAGATTACGGATGATATGAAACAAAAGTGCTACATCTGGGGGACGAGACTGAAGGAAGATGCAGATGGCAATACTAACGAGTATGAGGAGATGTGCACTCTGATTGGCCAAGGAGAATACATTTTGATGAGAATGCACCTTGTATCCCTCCAGGCAAAAAGTGATATAGAATCTCAGGTAATATTAGAATAACATTAATGTTTTTACACCAAAGTCAATTGCAATGCTTATTAATGTAAAATTGATTTCGGCATATATTTCTAGATTGTATCTGCCATCTGCCTCATCCTCAACCAGAAAAATGAAAAGAGGTTTCAAATATTAATGTAAAATTGATTTCGGCATATATTTCTAGATTGTATCTGCCATCTGCCTCATCCTCAACCAGAAAAATGAAAAGAGGTTTCAAGAACAAATATACTGTCTCCCCCCGATATTGTGGTAAGTGTTACTTCTACGAACTTTGGGTGTATTTTTTATGTTCAATTGGGTGTAAGTTTAGTATTTCATTTCTTGTTTCGCAATTCTTGCAGAGCATGGCACTTTCGGATCACCCAAACGGGAAATTCATATCACCGAAAACGAAAAAGGAATTCAGGGTGGAAGCCTACCCGAGTTTCATTCCCTTCATAGATAGAAAAAAATTAACTTCGCATCCATATGTAAGTTTTCGTTTGCTAAATTTGTTAGTACGCTTATTTACTTATATGCCAAATAAAATAACACACTGTTGAAATGTGGCAATCCTTCAGATTTTTGCTCCTGTTTGCCACTTGGGGCATTGGTGGTTATGGCTGATAAATACAACAAAGCGAAAATGTCATATACTTGACCCGCTACACAAAAAAGCTCCAAGCGATGAGAGAAAGAAGGTTAATAAATTCACTGTAAGTTGCCTCTGTCTTCTTTACTTTAATATTTAGGTCTATTTCGTTAGTTGTGTTGGGTGTATATTGTCCATTCAGTTGGGTGTATCTTGTGCATTTATTCGGGTGTATTACTGATTTGTTTTGCTATTTAAGGGATATGTATTTTCAAGATTGATAACATATGCTGGCGGGAACCTCTGCAGAAAGGGGAGAAGGAGAAGAAAATTAAAGCATCATATGTTAAAATATCAGGCCAAAAAATAAGGTATAAATTTGTGAGTTTGAACATTAAACTTTCGTAAATGAGACCTGTAATTTATTTTCTTCGTTTTCAGCTATGACTGCGCTATCTACGTTATGAAGTGGATGGAGTTAATTGAGCCGGAAAACATCAAAAAGGGGAAGTATGAATGGGATAATTGGCCACAGGTAACTGTCTTTAGAACTATATAACTCTGTATTACTTTACTGAATTAATATTGCTGTTTAAACAGAATATACTTTTTAATTGTAGGAGGAGGTGGACCACTATAGAGTGGAGTATGCTTCCCGGATACTATTCAGTGAGATGAATAAAGAAAGAGATCGGGCAATTAGAGAGAGTAGTGCTATAAGGCTGTCGAAGCCATCCTCTGTATTATTGAGTCCGTTTTGTCAGATTAATTCTGCTGATATAGAAACTGCGTAATCCAACTGCTGGGTAGTTTGTAAATTGAATAAATGATGTAAATATTTGCCATTTATCAACAACTTCTATTCCATGTATATTTTTTCCCATAGTTAAACTATCTGTGTTGGTAAACTGTCTGTGATGTATTCAAAAGCTGTATTACAGGTAGTAAAATATGAAGGAAAAAATCAAGGCATATATAAGCGCAAATTATAAACTGTTACACCCAACGCAGGTCTAATAATACACCCAAGATTACATAAAATATACACCCAAACTGTCTGTGCTGTATTCAAAATATATGAATTACATGTACTAAAATATGAAGAAAAACATCAAATCAAATATACACCCATAACCTGCGAATTTTTACAGCTTTTGTTCTATATGAATCTATATATGTGTCTATATGTAAATTGTCAATGAACAAAAATACACCCAAAAGAACAGTGCTTTTACACCCATATTCTATAAAACTATACACCCAAAGAGTTATCCCCTGCTGCTGGTACCCTGAACTGATAATTCATAACGTGTCCTTGATATTGGCTAGAATTTGAATGCGCCGCTGATACAGCATCAAACAGGTTTATCTGAATATAACACTCACACATTAGCTAACCTATTAACGAGAAAAATAAACTCAATCGCCACAAATTTAAAGAACATTACTTTTACCTCGCTTAAAACTTTCGTCTTCTTCTTCTTTGTGGCATTTGCGATCTGTTTCTCCAGCTTTGAACCTAGCCTGTTTTTTGGACGTCCTCTTGTTCGAATCCTTGGCGGGCTTTGAAGCTCGTTAACAGATTCCAAGTTGGCGTCTTCGTGGGATAAAGAAGATGTCCCCTTCCTTTTGGCTTTTAATGCTTCCATCTCGGCCATGACGTTATCGTACGCACGGTGCAGAATTGCAGTCAGCTCCTCCGATTCGGAGGCAAATTCGCAAATATTTTGCGAACAAAAAATCAATTGGTCGAACCTCTTGCTTCTTGGCTCCATTAGTGGCTCGTCGTGGCTGCTCTTGATGTGTGTGTGTCGCCTCTTTACCTTCTTGCTCCATCGTTCCAGTATGTATCTAGGTGACACTTGGCTTACTTGTTCGAAGCTTAACACGCTTAGTGCGTGACGGAACAGTATCCCTCTCGACTCGAATAATAAGCATTGGCATTTTACCTCGGCTGCAACTGAGTCGTAAGTAACCACGAACTTGTTGAATATTGAACTGGAAACTTGTTCTCCGACTTCGTATACTGAATAGCCTAGAGCGGAATTCTTTAATCTGGTGATGCAATTCGCCTTTCCTCTGAATTGCGCTTGGACTTCCCTAAACTTTGCATGAGTGTACGCCTCTTGAAACTGAGCTTCAATGGAGGATTTGGTTGCACACGGTATGACCGTATGAAAATCTGCAGCATCTGATTCTCTCTCTGCTTGCTCCCTGCTTCCGAGGCAATTATCGTATTGTTTGACGAACTGAATAAGCGAGCTGTTCTGGGTGATATACTTGTTAAAAAATGAATGCATGCTCTCGCTCCTTTGTGTGCTTCTCATCCCTGCCCAGAAGTGGTGATCCAGATAGATAGGAACCCATATGTGACGGTCTTCGTACAGATCTGCATAATACACCCAAACACAGACTGTAAATACACCCGAGAGAACATGCAATATACACCTCTGCTGCAGATTTTAAAAAGACATTACCTGAAAGGCACTTGTTGTCCGCAAGACCAAAATTCAGCAGAAAATCATTCCAATTCCTATCGAATGAGTCTTTGATATGAGAGTTCCAAACAACTTGGCTCATTTCTTGTTCGATATTGGCATGTCCCTTGTACCCGTTTAATTTGCTTGGAATCTTCTTCATGATGTGCCAAATACACCAACGGTGAATTGTTGTTGGCATACAGGCCTCTAAAGCCCTTTTCATTGATGCGCACTGATCGGTGAGAAACCCTTTCGGAGCGTTTCCTCCCATGCAACGAAGCCAGCATTGAAATAACCATTTGAATGATTCAATTTCTTCGTTCTTCATTAAAGAGCATCCGAGAAGTGTTGACTGACCGTGGTGATTCACCCCGACAAAAGAACCACAGACCAAATTATACCTCAAACAAATTACCATGGTCCAGAATGCAAAATCATTAGTTACACCTTAACAAATGCTTCGCATACACCCAATGAAACAGCCAATATACACCTCTGATGCGGATTGGTAAAAATAAATTAATTTAGCATCATAAACAGGGACAGTTTGTTACCTGTTTATATTGTAGGTGGTGTCGAATGAAATGACGTCTCCGAAATACTCAAAGGCGGCTCTGCTTCTTGCATCGGCCCAAAAAGCCAGCTTAATCGATTGATCCTCTTCGAGTTGGAGCTCAAAAAAGAAATTCGGATTCTTCTCTTTCATTCTTAACAAATATTTCCCGAATTCCTTTGCATCTTCTTGTTCGGAAACATTCTGCACTTCCCTCGTAATGTAATTCTTCACGTCCTTTTCGATAAAATTTAACTCGCGATGACCCCCGGCAGCCGCAACAAATGATTGGTATGTTTTGCTTGGTCTGATACCGGCTTCCTCGTTATTCTCTATTGTACGACGAATGGACATGCTTAGTTCCCTGTGCTGTTTGAGCATCTCTGCTTTGCTTGGACAGCAGGGGTGTGAATGATCGAGCACAACCTTTGAATAATCCAAGCACCGACATCCTTCAATGTGTGTATATAAATTCTTGCAGGACAGTTTAAACCGGCTGTAGGATTGGTCTTCTCGGTTAGAGATATTTTAGATTTCCATTTTCCCTCTCTGCTATATGTAATCAGTTGATTCTTAATCTCGTTTCCCTTCCTATTTGTGCACCGAACTCTTGTAGAGAAACCTGCAGCCTTAGCGTAGTTCTTGTAAAATTTTTCAGCATCTTCAAGGGTGGTAAAGGTCATTCCAACCTTCGGAACAAGCTCGTCATCAACAACCGAGAGAGGCTGCACAATACACCGTGTCAGAAACTGTGAATACACCCATAGATATGATTCAAATACACCCAATCATGCCTAATATGATACAGCCGAACCGCAACAACTCAACTACACAATGACTTTTAAAGCCATAAACTGTAAATACACAGGCTGCAGAATACACCATGTCAAAAACTAAAAACACACCCAATCATGTCTGATATAATACACCTGAACAACAACAACTCAATTAAAATAACAAAACCAGTAGTGTAGATACACCCACACTTCTAGCAAAAATACACCCAAAAAAAGACCTGATCTACACCCGAGCGTCTGCTATAAATTCCAGGTAATTAATCACAACTAATACATTGAATCGACAGATTCATGTTAACGTGTTAGTTTCACAGTCAATGTTCAGCAATTTTTCAACTACACAATGCTATACAAATTACTGAAAGAAAATTCATTATGTAAATCAAACCTCAGGAACTTCGTTAGATTCAAATTCATAATCCACTTCGCCTGGATTCAGCTAAGAATCTGAGGTGGAATGATCCATTATCTTCAAAACGAGTTCAAACTTTGATTTCAGAAAACAACAAATCAAAATAGAAAACGAAGCTCGAGTTGCAGAGAGAGAAAAAAGTAACGTAAACGAAGAACATACCAGTGAGAAAGGGAGAGAAAAAGAACGATGAAGAAGAACGAGGGAAGACGCGCGAGAAGAAGAACAACCAAATCTCAAAATAACGAAAACGAAGAAGGAAACAAATATTTTAAATTTGGTAGTTAGATATACGCGGGATCTTATATAGCGCGTGTAATCAACGTATGTGGAACAGCGCGTATTTTCGTTTTATTATTTAATGAGCTTGTAAAGCATAGAGCTTTTCCGTATATTTTATCATTTTATCTTCCTAATTTATTGTCTTCTCTAACTATTAAGTTAAATTAACGATTTGATTCTGAACTATTTTATATTGGATAATTATACGAGCCAAGAGAATCATAAAATAAATAGCGAAACAATGATTTGAAATATTTGAATGGCTATTTGCAAATCAATTTTTATCAAAACTTCTATCTCAAGTTAAAGAGAGAGTGAAAGACCATGAAAAAATAATTTAACCTTATTTAAATATAAATTTTTGAATAATTTTTCTTTACTTTACGTATCTAGAGATTGGTATGTGCATAATTGAGAATGTTTATTACACTTCACACCTTTTTTTCGGTATATATATATTGTATTATGAGAAATGTTCAAAAATTATTAAAATTTATTTTTTATAATTATTTTTAACTATCAATCTAATTTTTTTAGTATATTAATTTAATAAATTAATAATAGATTTTTTAGTCTATATTTTTAAATATTAATAGTTAATTAATAGTAAAAAAAACAATAAATTCTGACTAATATTTCTCTTGTATTATTGCACTCCCACTTAATATAAAGAGATCATTAACAAAAAAAATTTTATCAACCCAAAGAAACACTCAAATACAATTAATAACTATAGGTATAGCAACAACTTTTTTTTTTTATCGGATGGATTCAACAGTCCCAATCCTAAATATTAACATCACATATTCACACACTTGGTCATGGCCAAGATTTAAATTTAGATACAACATATTAAAAAATAACATATTTAACCATTCAACCAAAGTCTCACTTGTTTTTTTTTTTTTTTTTTTTTATGTTAGTTGACATGGATTGGAACGAGATTGAGTGGTTGAGCCTTACGTATAGTAAGTCCATACCTCTCACTCATATCTAACTCTTGAGGCTTCATTCCATTAACAATCTTCCAATCAAAGTAGTGTAGAAGAGAGGCCAAGATGAAATGCACTGTTCTATGAGCAAGTGGAAGTGCTGGACACATTCTCCTTCCAGCCCCAAACGGAATGAGCCCAAAATCAAAACCCTTAACATCCATTTTGGACTCTAAGAACCTTTCTGGCACAAAGGAATTTGGGTCACTCCAAGTGCTAGAATTTCGTCCAATGGCCCATAAGTTAATTAGAACTTGTGTGTCCTTGGGAACTTTGAAGCCACATATTTCTACCATAGACTTTGATTTGTGGTGTAAAAAGGGAACTGGTGGGTGCAACCGAAATGTTTCCTTCACAATTGCATTTAGGTAGTGAAATTCAGAGATATTTGATTCATGTGGCTTGCCATCTTTGCCAAGGACTTGTAGGAGCTCCTCTTTGACTCTAGCCATCTTTTTAGGGTTGTGCACCAATTCTGTCATTGCCCATTCTATTGTGCTTGTTGTTGTTTCTATCCCAGCAACAAATAAGTCCTGGTACATCAATACAACAAATTATATATTATGTGCATTCATAGATGTATATATAAATATATAATTTTCTCTTTATTTTTTTTAGTTAATAATTGTCCTAAATTTTCATTCAATAACTTAATTAAAAGCTTGTCTAAAAAGTTAAGAATAAGAATTCATTAAAAAATGGAATTCTTTTCCATATTTTAAAACAAATAAAAGTTAATAATTTCAATTCCAATGAGAATTTTAATTCTCACATTTATTCTATTTTATAAATCATACTACTTTTGGTCTGACATAGTTATAATTTTAAAATTTAAAAAATTCAAAATATTAGTTAAGGATAAATTAATAAAGTCAAAATAAAAAAATTCAATTCTATTAAAATTATATATCATTCTAAATTATGGATTTGAATTAAAAATAAAATAAAATTCTTTTTTTAATAGAATTATAATTCTTTTCTCTAAAAAAACTTCTCAAACACACTCCAAACATTTTAAAAGAAAAAAAAAATTGTGCAAAAGTACTTACCACAAATAAATGTAATAAATGATGACGACTTAATTCTGTGGAACTATTTTCTTTGATGATATTAATGAAAGAATCCAATACATCATCATATACTTCAAAATTCTTATTTGATGAAGTTTTTAGTAGCATTCTTTCATCGAAAATATCACCAAAAACTTTCAACAACTTCTGAGTAATCTCATCTCCCCTCTTTCGGATGCCTTGTGGATCAAGAAATCGAAGAAGTGGAAAAAGATCCGCCACATTTGCCTTCCCAGCGTCTACCATTATGGACTCTACAGTCCCTTTAAAATTTTGAAATCCATCATCCCTAGTTTCATATTGAGTAAAATCCATGGAAAAAAGGGTGTTGGACAATGAATTCATTATTGTTGTGAATACAACCTCACCGATATCAATAGCTTCACCTTTTGAAGAGCAAGTGCTGAGAAAATCCACCAATTCTCGCACCTTTTTGTGGCGAAGTGTGCTAGTTGATTCTAGCTTTTGAGGAGAAAATATGTTTGTAGAACATAGTTTCCTTAGTGTTCTCCAATGATCACAAATTGGTGACCACACTAAAGAAACTTTGTGGTGGTCAAGTGCTCTTGTGATATCAGGGACTTCCCTATTGGAAAATGCTATGTCATGTTTGGTTAATGCTTCTTTGGCTATCTGTGGTGATGAAATTACTAGAGCATTTAAGCTTCCAAGCTTAAGAGTCATTAGAGGACCATAAATTTTGGAAAGGTTAAAGAGTGATTGATGGGGTTTTTGGCCAAGTTCTAGGATGTTTCCTATTATAGGATAAGGGTAAGGCCCTGGTGGCATTTTTTTTGTGGGTTTAGAGGCTCTATTAAAGATTACTAGTACTAATTTGAGGATTATAATGAGGACCATCATTACCTCAAATATGTTGTAACACTCCATATATATGATAGTGGATACCTCAATTCTTATATCTATGTTGCTTGGTTATGATTGTATAGCTTCGAATGAAGATTATTGAACCTCTATGTATAGATATATATAGGCTGATACAATAACGTGTTTAATATAATTCAAAAACACCGTGCTTCACGCAATGGGTGGATTCACATATTGCAATATTAATCTTACCTCATGCTTATGCAATAAGAGATATAGTTCAAATGACATAATTTTTCTATTTTCATCTAAAAGTTTTAGATTTAAGTCTCACTCCTAACTTTAAAATATATATATAAAAAGTTTAGAGAATCAGCACTTTTGTTAAAATTTGACTAGCATTTAACTAGTAAAAGAAAAGCGAATAATCTCACATAATTAAAAAAACTAATAATAACTAATTAATAACTACAAATTACAAAACTTGTTTTATATATATATATATATATATATATATATATATATATATATATATATATATATATTATTCGGCATTTACAATCCCACAACAACTTCACTATTGGCATTATTATATGCGAGAATCACGAATTACTACTATTTTTGGATAGTGTTCGTTGAACATTAAGTCAGATATCGCCAGCTATATTTTGCCTTAAATTCTATAGACATATTGTCTGGATCTATTTTCGTATGAGTTCGGTAGTGTGATGTATGTTTAAATTAACTAGCACCACAAGTATGTATGAACCGGTTCACACTAGTGATATGTTAGCACCACTACTATGTATGTTAACTCATATTGAAATGTGGAAACATTTGTAACACTGTAGTGATGATCTTTCATTGTCAAAGATTCACGCTACATGCAAATTGAATCAATATTTTTAATTTCGTATAGTAGTTAATTGGTTACGACTCTTACGCCTATAAATTAATACTGTTTTTTTTTATTTGTTAGTAATTAACACATCAGAAAACTTTTATGTCATAATAAGCTTCCACGCCTATATATTGTTCTAATTTGGTAGGCGAATGGAAAAGTAAATTAGTTCCTTTTGACAAACTAAACAAGTATTAGGGTAAAAAACGGCATTAAGCCATGGGAGGAAACATTTTACTCAAATCAGTCAAAATGAATTTTGATACACCATTCAACCAAAGCATAATTTAATATAATTTGAATCTATACGTTTCAAATTATACTTGTACATAGTTCGAATTGACTAACGTCGAATTACATGCATGCATGAAGTAGTAGTAGTTCGAAATAATATGTATCGAATTAGATAGGAGAAATTCGAATCAATTCAATTCGAATTACTAAGGAAGAGTGACGTTAGATGTAGTTCGAATCATATTAATTCGAATTACTAAGGTTTGTGAATTCGAAATTAGTTTATTCGAATTATATATATAGTGCGAATGAAGTTGATTCGAATTACTGTGAAGCAGAACTCTATATATATGCTGTAAACATGAGTTGCTCTCAACAGAGAGGTGAGATGGCTAGTGAGGATAGTTTTCTAGTCTTGGTACACCACAGAGGGGGGATTAAGAGAAAAACTCGATCCGGTGTGAAGTTCACCGATAAGGATCCTCTATGTATTATCGTGAGGCCTACGACGAGCTACGATGCCCTCGTTAGCTCTGTGCTGGTGAAGCTTGGTCTGGAAGGAGTGAAAAGGGTTAAGAAGTTTTTCTATCGCATTCCAACCACGGTGCTCCATGATACGGTGAAGTATGATTGTTTCACAATCGGGAGTGATGAGGACTTGTATGTCATGTTTCTTTGTCGCAGGCAGTTTCCCGAGGTGAGGACACCAGAGCTGTTGGCAAAGTTGGTTGACGTGGTATCCAGCTCGGGTGGTTCGAACCAGAATACCAACACTATAGCCACGGTGGCCGGTTCAAGCTCGAGACCTGCGGTTGCTTCATCCTCCGTACCGGTGTATGAGCCACAGATCCAGCCTGTCGCCTCCCCTTCGTTCGCTGTTGATCTCAGCGGCAACGTTGGCGATGAGGTTCGATATGGGGAATATCTTCCGACCGAAGTACATTGTCCTACACCGGCTGGTGTTGGTGAAGGATTGTTTGATGATCCAGATGACGATGATGTGGAGCCGGATATGATCGTTGATGACAGTGGCGATGATCTCGGAGCGAGTGATCCGAGAGGGGCTACAGGTGGATCTAGTTCTGGCACACAGCAGTACCCACCCCATTTTTCATCGTTGGACCTGGATGCCATGAGGCAGGATGGACATCCTGGGCAGCTTACTGGATTTGGCGCTAGAGATACGGAAGGGTCTGCCGGTATGACAGAGTTCCAGGTTGGTCAACAATTTCAGGATAAAGATGAGGCGCTGTTGAGTGTGAAGACCTACAGCATCCGCCGAGGGGTACAGTACAAGGTAGTTGAGTCTGACTATCGCAGGTATGTGGAAAAGTGTTCTGAGTTTGGGAATGGGTGCACATGGTTGATTCGGTTGAGTCTCCGGCAGCGCAAGGGCATCTGGGAAGTCAAACGGTACAACGGACCGCATACCTGTCTCGCCACCTCCATCTCCAGCGACCATAGGAGTCTAGACTACCATGTCATAGCGACATTCATTATGCCAATGGTGAGGGCTGATGCATCCGTCAACATCAAGGTGCTTCTAAATGTCACGGCCGCACACTTTGGGTTCAGGCCTACGTATAGGAGGGTATGGATGGTGAAACAGAAGGTCGTTGCCGTCATCTATGGGGACTGGGATGAGTCGTACAATGAGCTCCCTAGGTGGGTGTTAGGAGTTCAGTTGACGATGCCTGGTACTGTTGCAGTCCTCGGGACTTGCCCTGTTCGAGTTGGGGGACAGCTGGACGAGTCTCAGGCTTATTTTCAGAGGCTATTCTGGACGTTCCCCCTTGTATCGAGGCATTTCGTCATTGCAAGCCGTTGGTGAGTATTGACGGCACCCATCTATATGGCAAGTATGGGGGAACGTTGCTTGTCGCGATTGCACAGGACGGGAACTCCAACATACTCCCTGTGGCATTTGCACTAGTTGAGGGTGAGAATACTGAGTCTTGGTCCTTCTTTCTCTCCCACCTCCGCCACCACGTGACACCTCAGCCAGGTCTGTTAGTTATTTCAGATAGGCATAACAGCATCAAGGCAGCGCTCGAGGCTTCTGATGGGGGATGGGTACCTCCGGCTGCATACCGGGCATTCTGCATTCGACACATAGCAGTGAATTTCGCCCTCACCTTCAAGGGCAAGGATGCCCGAAGGTTTCTTGTGAACGCCGCATATGCGAAGACCGAAGTGGAGTTCGACTACTGGTTTGACATTCTGCGCTCTGAGAATCCGGCAATGTGTGAATGGGCGAACCGGATTGAGTATTCGTTGTGGACCCAGTATTGTGAAGAGGGTCAGAGATTCGGTCACATGACGGCCAATATCTCTGAGTGTGTGAATTCAATCCTGAAGGGGGTAAGGAACCTCCCTGTGTGCTCGCTGGTGAAGGCCACATACGGAAGGTTGGCGGAGCTATTTGTCCGTAAAGGGAGGGAGGCCGAGGCGCAGCTGGGCACTTGACAACAATTCAGTCAATACCTGGTAAAGTGTATCGAGGCCAACCTCAAGACGGCTAGGTGCTTCACGGTGACTATTTATGATAGGGATAACTCGGAGTACACCGTGGCAGAAACGACTTTGACTGGTTCGTTCTCACTGGGTAACTACAGGGTCTCACTAGGTTCTCAGACTTGTGATTGTGGATACTTCCAATCACTTCATTTCCCGTGTCCGTATGCACTGGCATGCTGTGCCTACTCACGTCTTACTTGGCAGCCATACGTCCACGAGGTCTATCGCCTTAGTTCCGTTTTCGGTGTCTATCGGCTGGGATTTACACCTCCAATTCCGGAGGGTTTCTGGCCACCATATGACGGGCCTACCGTTATACCGGATCCGAACATGAGGCGTGCGAGGGAGGGTCGTCCAAGGTCCACCCGCATACGTACCAATATGGATGAGGCAGATCCGAACCGGCCAAAGAGATGTGGCCTCTGCAGGCAAGTAGGACACACTCGTCGGAGTTGTCCGCAGGCCGGAGGAGCCACCCACACAGGGGGGAATGAATAGGAACGTGTTGTTGTTTGTTTTTATTTGTCTTTGTTTCGTCAGTTGTATTTTATTTTCGTTAGAAAGCGATGTTCTAGGTATAGTCATTTATAATTTTTTAGTGATGAATTTTGTATTTCGACCCACATATGTATGTTGAATGTCTTTCTAATTATGAAATTAAGTTACATAAACAAAGTACACATTCTGTGAAAGTGACTAATACAAAATACGATAACATCAAAGTAACTGCTGCATGAACTAATGACCTAGGGCACTCAGACATAGCACCGATAACGAAAACAAAATACATAATACAAACATAAAGAGACATCATACACCATCATCCCCCAATCATCTAAACAGGTGCGACCCCGTGAAACAACGGCGTGAAACCCGTGTTCTCTGACCTCTCCGTATAAACGGCTCCTCATCCTCAATATTGTCGCCGTCGTCATCCGGAGCAGGCTATGTGGGCATCCCGGGCGGGACATGTACGGGTCTGGATGATGACGGCCCAGCAACTGAATGTGACCCAAGAGTATGTGCGGATGCTGGCGTCCCATCGAGGGCAAAAGCCTGCACAGAAGCCGCCGTGGGAGGCTCGTTCAAATCTACATCTAACGGAGCCTGTGTCCCTGTCGTCTGACCCCGTCCTCAGGCAGCCTCATCCTCCTGCATGATGGTCTGGATATCATCAAGGAAATGTAGTCCACCGAACTCGGCGACAATCCCATCACCAGCAAGGAAGTCTGGAAACATGGACCCCGGACTCACCCATGGCGTACTCTCCTGAAGTGTCTGGTCATCACCGGGAACACCAACGAAGTAATCTCCGAGCGATCCTATGCCAAGCCCAGTGGCAGTCTGACTCGAGGGATCTCCCATACCAGATCCATACCACTCACCATCATGCCCCCGTGAACGGGCCTAGCATCCCCCATAGCAGCACTTCCTCCAGCTGCACCCCGACCATGATCAGGGACATCGTCTCTAGTAGCAGCCCCCCTCCTCCTGCCTCCACGCCCACGTCGTCTCCCGCCCCCTACCAGCCTCATCACCCTCCTCCATAGCATGATCTAGCCACCGCCACTCACGCTGGCTACGACGTGTCCCGACTCGAGCTCTCCTATCAACCCGACGCCTGTCAGGATCGTCGTCGACTCGCTCCATATCAGGAACTCGGCCGGCACCCCTCTGCGTTGCCTCGTCCGGAATAAGAATACCTCTCGGATCCCCCAAGTACATCTCTGGTGACAAGAATCTCTTTCTGTGCTGATGCCACCATCCCAAGAACTCATGCGACGGACCCGGGTCGGCCACGATGTCGAATTGTAAAATGTGCTCCGCTCGAGTCTCCCAGTGAAGATGCCAGTACTGTAAGTGGGACGGGAACCAACGGTCACCTCCTCTCCCGTCCTTCAACATCAAGAAGTCGATGTTCAGGGCGGGATGCGGTGGGGGCTGTACGCCGCCAAACTGCGGTAACACTCTATCAACCTGATGCCACTCAACCACCGCAAAATATATCAGGGACGTCACACACCGCCATAACATCATATGCCTAGGCTCCAAGACCTCCGGATGGACAACCTGGATGACGTCGAGAGCGCTATAGGGCATCCATATAAACTGAAAAAAGCAAATGAAATCCATTTGACGAATTTGTTAAACGATATAGACTGAAACAAGCATTAAATATAAGTATGAGCTTAGCGCACTTACATCCCGAGGCTGTAGCAAGTCGATCCTCAGTCGAGCATTCTGCACCCGAGGTTTCAATAGATGGCCCCGGTTATTTATTAAATCGGGTTCGGACCAAGCCTCGGGTCACCCGGCCCCGGCCCGTTGGACCCGTGTAGTTGTTTGCTACTTAATATTTTATTATTATAGGTTGGTATGACTCTATAAATTATTATTATTATGTTAATCTTGTGTTGGTTGTTAACTTTGTTTTAATTGTCTTTTGAACTTTGAATGTTTAATGTGTAATTGATATAATTATTATTATGAAACTTTAAATTATTATTATGCAAATGTTGCATTGTTATGGAATAATTTTTTTTCAAAATTTAGAGGTTCAAAAGATGTAGAATCTAATTTTTGGCGATGTCGTGATAAAGTTGATCAAGACCCGGGCTTCACCCGGTTTAGACCCGACTTAAGTGTGGCTCGAAAGTAACACGATTTCATCGGGTCTAGGGTCGGGTAAGGGTCTCATAAATAGACCCGGTCATTATTTAGGGTCGGGTTCGGATCACGACGAACCCGGCTTCACCCGGCCCCATGTGCACCCCTAAATAGTGGTACCTCGAGGAAAGGGGCCAGCTACGCATCATACCCACGAGGCCTAAAACCAGGAAACCGCCAAAAGATCCACGACTGGAGTAATTGTAACGGCCTAGCTAACTTCACGACATGTCTGTTGGCCACTCGGCACATGCACCGGTACAACCATGCTAGTGCCGCCGACCCCCAACTGTAGCCACCCATCTCCTCAAGCCTAGCAACGAAGGGTAGCCATCTGATGTGTATACGATTGCCGGACTTGTCGGCAAACAGCTGGGTACCCAACAACATCATGATATAGGCACAGGCAAAGCGCCTAACTGTCTCCTCATCGTCCCCGTTGGGGCACTCTCCAAAAGTCTCCTGGAACCAGGTGCAGTTCACTGCAAATTTTTGAATTTGGTTTTCAAGAGGTAAGACGCCGAGCAACTCATGGAACCACTGCCAAGCTGGCCGGCCACCCTCAATGTATATGTGGAAGTCTGTCAGGCAACCACTAACATAATGTCCGTCCACTGGCAACCCTAGCTGGTACGCGACGTCCTGAAGCGTGATGGTGCACTCTCCGAACGGCATGTGGAAGGTGTGCGTCTCAGGCCGCCACCTCTCGATGAATGCACTCACAAGGGGCTCGTCTATGCGGAACCATCTGTCGTTCAGTCTCGCAAGATGGTATAATCCGACCATCTGCAAGTACGGAATGTACCTATCATCAAGACGCATCCCCTGCTGCTGCCGCACGCTCGATATGCAACACTGGGGCTAGGCAACAGATGAACCGCATAATTAGAACAAATTAAAATACCACTAACATATAAAATTCACGTCGTAAAGAACCAAAAAGGTAATCATTAACCATGAACAAAAACCATGAACAAAAACCACTAACATAATCCACATGCAAAAACCATTAACAAAAACCACTAACATTATCCACATGCAAAAACCATTAACAAAAATCATTAACAAAAACCGCTAACATAATCCACATGCAAAAACCATTAACAAAAAGCGCTAACATAATCCACATGCAAAAACCATTAACAAAAACCACTAACACTAACATAAACCACTATCAAAAACCATTAACAAAAACCACTAGCCTATACCACTATCCTAAACCACTATTCTAAACCGATAACAATAACGTAAACCACTATCAAAAACCATTAACAAAAACCACTAGGCTAGACCACTATCCTAAACCACTAACAATAACATAAACCACTATCAAAAACCATTAACATAAACCACTAGGCTATTACCACTATCCTAAACCGCTGACAAAAACCACTATCCTAAACCACTAACAAATACCACTATCATAAACGGCTATCATCAAATACTACCATTAACCATTAACAAAAAACGCTATCAACAGCGCAATATCAGAAACCACTAACCTCGTCGTTTATCACCCCAGCGATATGAGCAACTCCATCCAAACGGTAAAGCCTCCCCGGATCGTCCCCCATCACCTGAATATGCCACTCCGGTATTTGTCGGCCCGATTGTTGGTCATTTTCTCTGGGATTTGGTGGGGTTTGAAAATGAAGAAGTGATTCGAATGAACTTGGTTCGAACTCCTTATATAGGTGAAACACTTGTAATTCGAATCAATTCCACTCGAACTACCTATTGCAACCAAAATGCACGTAATTCGAACTACCCTAGGCCACGTGCTCCAAGTAATTCGAGTTAATATAACTCGAACTATGCATGCATAATTCGATACTACTTGATTCAAACTACGTTCGAATATTGCTTGGGAGTAATTCGATGTGATTCAATTCGAATTACGTGTAAACCTAATTCAAATTTTATTGATTCGAATTATATAAAAGTGTTATTTGCTGGAATGGTGTGTTAGAATTTATTTTGGCTGATTTGAGTAAAATATTTCCTTCCATGGCTTAATAACGTTTTTTACCCCAAGTATTAAGAACAATAACAAGCAAAGTCAACTTCATTTGCTCAAACTACAATTTTTTTTTTCAGAAATTAGAGAAGATTTTTCATTCACTAATAATTTGTGGCTATGATAGGTTAAAAATATTTATATAATTTAGATTAGCTAAAACAAAAAATCTAAACCTTTTAACATAAAGTCTAGTCCACTAATAAACAAAAATAAATTAAAATATATTAAACAGAATATGTTAACAACTTAAAATATAACATAATAAACTACGTACTAAATACATAGAACTTGTTTGATTGTTATATTCTTCAACAAACAAATTAAAGTTTTCAATTTTTTAAGTAGTACAGATTTAATCATTTATGTGTTTTTTTCCATCATCTTATTAAATTTTTAGAAAATGTAATTTCATAATATGGTATTAAAACTTCTTCTATCTAAAGATTTAGAGTTCAATTTTTGTTGACCCAAAAAAAATTCAACAAAAAAAAAATTATATAAAAAATTTACACAAATCTAAAAAATAATTTTTATATAAAAATGTATTAGAAATATAATTCAGTACTTTATCTTATAAATTTAAATTTTTGTGGGAAGTAATTTCATAACCAACAATACATTACAAGTCCCAAACCTTCACTAGTAACAAAAAATGATTATATCACATATTTTTGCAAAGCACTAAGAAAAATCATATATTACCAAATGATAATCCACCATATAATTTAAATTATACATAAATAAAATTCTTAGATAAAAAAATTTATAAAATCCACACACAATAATAGTTATCAAATTAAATATTTTTTTTTTAGTTTTTTACAGTATCTTCTAACTCGATAGAATAAAGACTAATTCATTACAATTTGAGTTTTATTTAAGGATTTATCGTTGACCAATAAATTACTATATACACAAAATAATATTTAAATCCTCAATACTTATTTAAGCGGATTAGTAAACTAACTAGTAGACTAGTGCAAGTTAGTTTCCTTCCAGCTAATATTAAATGGTATGAATTGGAATGAGTAAAAGTGGTTGAGCCCTACGCACAGTAAGACCATATTCTTCTCTCATGTCTAACTCTTGTGGTTGCTTCTCATCCGCAATCTTCCAATCAAAACAATGCAAAAGAGTGGCTAAAATCAAAGGTACTATTCTATGTACCAATGAAATTGCAGGACACATTCTTCTTCCAGCTCCAAACGGAATGAACTCAAAATTGTTGTCTTTAGTGTCCATTTTGCACTCTTGAAACCTTTCTGGCACAAAGGAATTTGGATTACTCCAAATGCTAGAATTACGTCCTATGGCCCATAAATTAACTAAAACTTCTGCATGTTTGGGAACTTTGAAGCCATTAATTTCTACATTGAAATTTGATTTGTGGAACAAAATGGGAATTGGAGTGTGTAACCGAAATGTTTCCTTTACAATTGCCTCCAAGTAAGTTAGCTTTGATATGTCTGATTCTTTAGGGTTTTCATCTCTACCAAGAATTTGTAAGAGCTCTTCTTTGGCTTTAGCCATTTTTTTAGGGTTATGCACCAATTCTGCCATTGCCCATTCCACCGTGCTTGTTGTTGTCTCTAATCCAGCAATAAATAAGTCCTAGCAAAAAATTCATGCATATGTAACATCCGAAATCAAATATAATTTAATAACAAAGTGTATATTTTGTGTAATGAAATGAAATAAATTTTGCGAAAACATAAATAAACTCACCGCATGATTAAATATTATTTATTATAATAACTCGATTATCAAATTCATTTTATAACCAAGTCTACTTAATTAATCACCTCTAATCGTTTTTTTTAAATCTTACTCAAACGATTATCTTCCCGTGCATATTTTCCTTTTTCTTTTCTTCCCCTCCATCTTCATCTACATCTTCTTCTTTCTCCAACTTCTTCTTTTTATGTGTATTTTTTCTTTTTATTATTTTTTTCTTTTTTCCTCTTTTGGGTCGTCTTCTTTTCTTCTTCTCCTTGATCTTCTACTTCTTATTAATTCTTCTTCTACATGTTTTTCCTTCTTTTATGTATTTATTTATTTGTTTCTTTATGTATTTTAAAAAAAATTACGAAAAAAAAGAAAAAATGAAAAAAATAAAAAAGAGAAACCAACAAAATATAGAAAAAAAGAAAAATGCATAATAAAAAAATACAGATATTTTGTAACGATAAACATAAAAATTTTGAAAGAAAAACACAATTTTTAGAAGAGAAATATATGAATAAAATATAAAAATTTGATGCAAATAAAAAATTTTAAAGATAAAATTAAAATAAAATAAAATAAAATTTAAGAATATTTTTAAAATTTTTGACAAATTTTAAAGATAAAATATATATTAATTATCCGTAAAACTCTCTAGATTATTCGTACTCTCTACCTAATATAATAACAGTGTGATATATATATATGGGAGTGCTAGATAAACAATAATTTTTTTGAACAATATGAACAACCACCAATCAAATAAAAACACACTACACTTCTAAATTACTTACTTAAATTTTAATATTAAAATAACTATCCGATATATTTATTGTTTAGATTGTTTAATATTTTTATTCTACCTATACTTTTCCATATATATATATATATAAGACAAACGTATAAGTCGATGAGCAATAATTTATTCTCAACCGTCAGTAGTATTTTTTATGCGAGCATAGTTATCATTCGTTTAGGAAACATTTTGGAGATCTTGTGTAAAAGTATTACTTACTAGAAATAGATGTAATAGGTGGCGACTCAGTTCTGAAGACTCATACACTTTGAGAAGATCCAAGAAAGAATCTAGTACATCACAACAAGTTCCTTCAAAGCTGCTTTTGTTGGATAATACTTTTAGTCGCATTCTTTCCTCAAAAATATCATTGAAAACCTCCAACAACCTTTTAAAAGATTCTTCACACCTTCCTCTAAGGCCCTGTGGATCAAGGAAACTTAGAATTGGAAAAAGATCTACAACGTTAATCTTTCCAGCATCGTCCAATATACCCTCTATAAGCTCCTTGAAATTTTGATGAGATCCATGATGATCATCATCACTAGCTCCATAGTAGTGTGCAAGATCCATAGAGAAAAGGGTATTGGACAATGAATTCATTATTGTTATGAACACAACATTACCAATATCAATAGCTTCACCTTTGGTGCAACATGTTCCCACAAAATTCATCAATTCTTGCACATTTTTGTGGCGAAGTTTGCTAGTTGATTCAAGCCTTCGAGGGGAGAATATGTTTGTGGAACATAGTTTTCTTAGTGTTCTCCAATGATCACATACGGGTGACCACACCATAGAGACTTTGTTGTGGCCAAGTGCTTTAGTGATATCAAGGACTTGCCTATTGGAAAATGCTAAGTCATGTTTGGTTAATGCTTCTTTGGCTATCTCTGGAGAAGAGATTACAACAGCGGTTAAGGTTCCAAACTTGAGAGTCATTATGGGGCCATATGTTTTGGAAAGGTGAAAGAGTGATTCATAGGGTTTATGGCTAAGTAGTTCTAAGATGTTTCCTATTATGGGATAAGGGTAAGGACCTGGTGGCATTTTTATGGTGGGTTTGGAAACTTTCTTGATGAAAAACTGAAGGCATGGCCATACAAGGATAACCATCATCAAGAGAAATGTTGGGTAATAATAAAAATAATACTCCATATGATAATGGATGGTGTTATCTTGAACACGAATAAAGTAGATGATAACACATACGTATATATAGAGACAATATATATATATATATATATGGGTTTTGCTAGTCATGGATTTTTATTAAGTAGACAATGACTTTTGTGAACAATAATAGACTTTAAAATTGACCCAATAAAATAAAAAAAACACTTCATTCTCAATTCTTAAATTATCTCCTAAACTCTAACATTAGATAATTATCTGCACACTTAATGAATTGAACATACATCCAGCAATTGTTAATTGTACATGACTAAACTGAATCAAAAAGAATAACTATTCAATTAAAAATTAACATAACTATCTGCATACCTATTAAATTAAATTGAACATTTTTTACTCAATTATTCACATTATTTAATATTCTTATTGTCTATATGTAATTTTTCTATATATAGAGCCATAAATATTTTGGACAAAAACATGTTAAAATATTATCAAAATTTATTATTTTTAATTTGACCATTAATTAACCATGAATTTATTAAAGTGATCAGAGAAAAAGACGAGGGAAAAGCTGTTTTTTCTTAGCCAACTTGTTATATTATTCATTGAAATTGATTGCTATAATATTAGTTTTCTAGCATTATTAAAAAAAAAAAAACAAACAAATTTAAAGGCAAGTTACTTAAATAAATAGAATAGAGAAAACGTTTACCCAAATGTGTAAAACTGGTTCTTGTTACTTGCATGTGCAAAAAGTCATTTCTATGTAATCCGTGGCAACCCACCACGGTTTCAAAACGTGCATAAACCGTGGCAAGTCCCAACGGATTATGGCCAAAAGATATAGAGTGTAAACCGTGGTAGGTCACCATGGTTTACTAAGGAGAGATGGCGTGCATAAACCGTGGAGAGTCACCACGGTTTATGAAGAAACTTGTTTGCACATAAAACCTTGTGGGTCACCACGGTTTATGTGTATTATTGACTAATATATACTATAAAATTTTTACATGTATTATCAATTATTTTTTCATTATGTTTATCCCTATTTTTCATTTTACACTATATTTAAATATTTATTATACTATAAAAAATATTAATGAACATAATAAAATAATTACTTATTAATATTTTTTAGAGTACTCATTAATATTCTTATAATATAATAAATATTTTTTATTTTAAATTTAACAAATACTAATGTATCAATATACACTTATATGTGAATTTATTAAATCTATATAAAAGATTTAATCAATAAGCATGTTAATGAATATTAATATACCAATATTAACAAGTAATTATTTTATTGTACTCATTAATATGTTATAGTGTAATGAATCTTTATTTTATAAATGAAAAAATAAAGATGAATATAATGAGAGAGGTCACCTTAAGCTTAAACGAACTTTTGAGTAGTTTTTATAAGTTCGCCTAAGATTTTGAAAACTTCATAAAAACTCAAAATAAAAAATAAAAACACAGATTCCAAACATTAATGTTAGTGTAATTTATTTTTAAAAATATTTTTTTATTTTATAATAGAAAAAAATCCAAAAATTTCATGGTGTTTATTATTGGAGTCTAATTTTTTTCTAATTTATTTTACATAACAAATTTTAAATATTTTAAATTAAATATTAATTTTTTATTTTTTAGTAAATAGACATCAATTTTTTAAGCATTATAAAAATCATTTTCTTAGTATTATCTGATTTTTTTTTCTATTGTACTCTTTCTATTATAAAAAGCTGTTGTTTGATAAGACATAATTTAAGATTCTGCTCATAAATTTATTGTGCTAATAAATTCATTTTCTATTAGACATAAAATTAACAAGGTTTTCTGGCCATTATTTACTACACATAAACCGTGGTGACTCTCCACGGTTTATGCACGTCATCTCTCCTTAGTAAACCGTGGTAACCTACCACGGTTTACACTCTATATCTTTTGGCCATAATCCGCTGGGACCTGCCACGGTTTATGCACGTTTTGAAACCATAGTGGGTTGCCACAGATTACATAGAAATGGCTTTTTGTACATGCAAGTAACAAGAACCAGTTTTGCACATTTAGATAAACGTTTTGTCTATTCTATTTATTTAAGTAAATTGCCCCAAATTTAATGCACTCTTAGAGGTTCTGCTAACTTGTGCTGTTAGCCATGTGTATGTTGAATTTTGAAATGGAAGCTAAGGTACCACTCATCATTGAATTTTTTCGGCTTGCAAAGTAACAGTTTAGTTGCCACACCATGCATTGTTTTTGACAAAAAGATCGAATACGTACAAAAAGAATTAAATGGACAATATATATTTCAACAATAATTCATACATGCATGTCTGAAATCACACATACACAAAGTTACGTTGTCTTTAAGAAAATATTATTAATTGGTTTGAATTGGAATGAGTATGAGTGATTGAGCCCTACGTATAGTGAGACCATACTTTTCTCTCGTGTCTAATTCTTCTAGTTTCTTCTCACCCGCAATCTTCCAATCAAAACAATGCAAAAGAGTTGCTAATAAAATCAAAGGTACTATTCTATGAACCAATGAAATTGCGGAACACATTCTTCTTCCAGCCGAAATGGAATGAACTCAAAATTATTGAAGTCTTTATTAGTATCCATTTTGCGTTCTATAAACCTTTCTGGCACAAAAGAATTTGGATTATTCCAAGTACTAGAATTTCGTCCTATGGCCCATAAATTAACTAGAACTTGTGCATGTTTGGGAACTTTGAAGCCATTGATTTCTACATTGGACTTTGATTTGTGGAACAAAAGTGGAATTGGAGAGTGCATTCGGAAGATTTCCTTCACAATTGCATCCAAATAAGGAAGTTTTGACATGTCTGATTCTTGAGGCTTTTCATTTTTGCCAAGGCACTTCTAAAAGCTCTTCTTTGGCTTTCACCATCTTTTCAGGATTACATAGCAATTCTGTCATTGCCCATTCCACTGTGCTTGTTGTTGTTTCTATCCCAGCATTAAACAAGTCCTGGTAAATGCTAATATACAATGAAAATAATCATCCATATGACACCGAAAATCATATATAAAAAATTAAACTTTAAGCAATAATGCATGATTAGATTAGGGAGTCAACTTTTTGAGCGAATATCAGTTAATTTTTTAGTAAAGATTTGTTTCGATTCCTAATCATTTATTCAAAAAATAAAACAGTGATTTACAATTCGAAAATTTTTATCCAATCTCTAACCACTCAAATAATTGATCTAAGTGGTTCGTGACACATGATAAATGGCTTTTTTTTATTGATATATGCATGGAAAATTCTTTATTTCCCATAATAAGTACGGTTGGAAACTTCTCCCAAAATGCACATGACCAATTCGCAACTCTCACCTGTGAAATGAAAATAGGCGCCATTTTAGGCAATGTGGCCACAAAATACGTGCTGTCATCGAACACATGCCATGCCAAGCTAACCAGCCACGAAATGTAGAGCACTTCAAGGCTGACACACACGAAATGCCCAACTCACTAGCGGCACACACGGGTTGGCTCATTCCACAACTGTTAGGCACGAAATGGGTTTGGGACAGTGAAGACACCAACTCCCAGTGGTGACAGTTCCCGTACGAGCATGTAGTGGGTAGTTTGGGAGGCAATTTACTGTAATGTTATGGGTGAAGCAATATAAAAAGGGGTGAAGGGGAGGGGACCAATTCGGAGGGTAGGGGTGAGCACGGGTCGGTTTGGTTCGGATTTGTATTTTTTTGTACATGTATCCGAACCAAACCAAACCGATTAAGAATGGATTGGTTCAGTTCGGGTAATTGGGTACCCGATAACTTTGAAATTCATAAAAAAAATCAAATTTTTATCTTAAAAATTCAACAAGTACAATAAACATGTAACATCAATAGAAATAATCCAAACATGTTAAACACCAAATACATTAAAAACTAAACTCATTAAAATCCAAACATATTAATAATGAATAATTATTGTCTAATGGAAAAACTATATATATTTTTTTATTTAATTAAATATATGATTGAGTTCACGGGTTGGTTCGGGTTCTGCACCTCTAAAATCGATACCCGAACCAATCACTAACAAAAGCCATCGGTTTAATTTGAGTTAGACCCAATTACCCGTTGGTTTCAGAACCAATTTAATTAGTTTGGTTCGGGTTTAGACGGATAATCAGGTACTCGCTATCCGTGCTCACCCCTATCGGAGAGTAGAAAATAGGAGAAAAGTAGTGTGGTTTAGTGTGGTGTTGTGTCGTGGAGTAGAAAACAGGAAACAGATGCATGTGGGCAAAAAATAATTCAACTGTAACAAACAACATTAATTATTAAAATCAATAGAAATAATTCAACTGTAACAATAAACATGTAACATCAATAGAAATAATCCAAACATGTTAAACACCAAATACATTAAAAACTAAACTCATTAAAATCCAAACATATTAATAATGAATAATTATTGTCTAATGGAAAAACTATATATATTTTTTTATTTAATTAAATATATGATCGAGTTCACGGGTTGGTTCGGGTTCTGCACCTCTAAAATCGATACCCAAACCAATCACTAACAAAAGCTATCGGTTTAATTTGAGTTAGACCCAATTACCCGTTGGTTTCAGAACCAATTTAATTAGTTTGGTTCAGGTTTAGACGGATAATCGGGTACTCGCTATCCGTGCTCACCCCTATCAGAGAGTAGAAAATAGGAGAAAAGTAGTGTGGTTTAGTGTGGTGTTGTGTCGTGGAGTAGAAAAAAGGAAACAGATGCATGTGGGCAAAAAATAATTCAACTGTAACAAACAACATTAATTACCTCATCCACATGCATCTGTTTCTTGTTTCCTACCCCACCAAAAACACAATAACGCACTAAACCACACTATTTCTCTCCTGTTTCCTACCCTCCGAATTGGTCTCTTCACTTCGCTCTCTTTTATATTGCTTCACCCACAACGCTACAATAATTTGCCTCCCAAACTATCTACTGCATGTTCGTACGGAAACTGTCACCACTAGGAATTGTTGCCTTCATTGCCCCAAATTAAACCTATTTTGTGCTTGACAGTCGTGGAATGGGCTAACTTATGTGTGCTGTTAGTGAGTTGGGCATTTCATGTGTGTCAGCCTTGAAGTGCTTTCCATTTCGTGGCTGGTGAGCTTAATTGGCATGACGTGTGTCAGATGGCAGCACCTATTTTGTGGCCACCTTGCTTGAAATAGTGCCTATTTCCATTTCGTGGGTGAGGGTTGCAAATTGGCCATCCACATTTTTGGAGGAATTTTCAACCGTATGTATTATGAAAAATAAAGAATTTTTCATGCGTATATTAATAAAAAAGCTCATGATAAATAGGAGTATTCACAAAAATTGTTTCGTTAATTAAATAGTTGAGGATCGATTAGACCAATTATTTAAATGACTAGAGACGGATGATTACACATATATTTTTAAATTATAGAAAATTACTTTGTCTTTTAGATAAATAATAGTCAGAAATAAAAAATGGTATTTATTTTTAATTTTTTAATATTATATTTTTATCTTAAATTTTAACCTTAAATTTTAGAATCTAAATTCTTTTAACTCTAAATTTTAAATGTTTCAAAAAATAAAAATTAAAAAAAATTATAATAAAAAATTAATTAGTATTAATTAATTAAAAGTTTAATTTCTTTTACTTATTCAAAACTTATTAAAATATTCTATTAGATACAGTTTTTTAATCCCACTATAAATTTTGTGACATTTCAAATAAATAAAAAATTATTCACCAGTGTAATAGTTTAGAGTTATATAGATGTCATGCAATTCCAATTTACAAATAGTAAACTATATTAATTAATATATTAATTTATAAAATTTAGACGTTCTTCCTCAAATCCACAATCTAGTTATTACTCACATTTATGAAATATTTTGACATGGAGGGTAGAAGTACTACACTTACCATAAATAAATGTAACTAATGGTGGCGGCCCAAATCTGCGGAACCATTATTCACTTCGATGAAATCTAGAAAAGAATCTAACACGTCACAAGTCCCTCCAAGATTCTTGTTAGAAGATGCTCTCAACCGCACTCGTTCATCAAAGATATCATGATCGAAAGCCTTCAATAGTCTCTTAAAAGATTCTTCACCTCTTCCCCTTAGGCCTTGTGGATCAAGAAATTTTATAATTGGGAAAAGATCTATTACATTAATCTTTCCAGCATCGTCCAATATTCCCTCTATAAGCTCCTTGAAATTTTGATGAGAACCATGATCATCATCATCACTAGCTCCATAGTTAGCAAAATCGATAGAGAAAAGTGTATTGGAAAATGAATTCATTATTGTTATGAATACAACCTTACCAATATCAATAGCCTCACCTTTGGTGCAACATGTTCCCACAAAATTCACCAATTCTTGCACCTTTTTGTGGCGAAGTGTGCTAGTTGATTCTAGCTTTTGAGGGGAGAATATGTTTGTAGCACATAACATTAAACTACTCTTTCACTTTAGCCTATGACAACAATAAAAAAGTCTCGTGACCTACAAATTCAGCCTAATAGAATATATAAATTCAGTTACAATTTTAGTTTTTATTATTTTATCTTTTCTTATCTTTAGTTGTTCTTGTGCTTGTTTGGGTGCCATTATTTTGATAAAAAAAAATTTATTGAAAAAAAATCTTTTTTTATTTTTTAGCGTGTTTGGCAAATTTTGAGAAGTAAAAGTAAAAGCACTAGAAAAATGAGAAAAACATCTTTTTTGAGAAGTTGTAATTTACATCTTTTTTTAAAAGATCTTTGTTCCTTAAAAAAAGATGTTTTTCATATAATAAATAAACAAAAAGATACTTTTATATTGTTATATCCAAACATAATTGATAGATAAAAATATCTTTTTGTATGAGATACCCAAACATAAAATTACTTTTACTTTTCCATAAGATCTTTTAAAAAAGATAACTCGAAAAAAGATCTTTTCTTATAAGCTCATCCAAACAAGCCCTTATCTTATTTTTATTTGCTTTTATCTTTCTTCGGTCAATGCTCTATATATGTACTAAGGTGGAAGAGTAGTTTAACAAAAATTCCCAAAACACACTCAAAACCAATTGTGCCCTAATCTCGCTTTCTCTCTCTTTCACATCATCACTCTCTCCGATCAACGCTTCTGCGGTCGTAGCTCACCAATTGATCAGCTGCTATTTTGCTATTCTATTTTGTCAAAGAAGTGCACGCAGCAAAATGGACGATTGGGAGGATGAGCAAATTGCACCTATTGACCTTAACAAAAAGAAAGTGACTAAAAGTAAATGGGATGATGAAGATGTGGATGAAAATGATGTAAAGGAATCATGGGAGGATGAAGATGAGCCTGCTCTGGCACCGGCACCTGCCCCTAAAACAACCGAAAAGGCTCCTAAAAAATCTGAAAAAGCTGCTGAAAAGAAGGGAAAGAGTGTAGAACCAGTAAAGGAAGAACCGTTGGATCCTGTGGCTGAAAAACTTAGACAACAAAGACTGGTTAAAGAAGCAGATTATAAGAGTACCAAAGAATTGTTTGGTGGTGGGGGAAAAGATGAGAAAAACCTTGATACTTTCATACCCAAGTCAGAGAGTGATTTCTTGAAGTATGCAGAGCTCATCTCACACAGGCTTCGTGCTTTTGAGAAAAGCGATCATTATATTGGTTTGCTGAAGGCTGTAATGAGACTATCTATGGTTCAATTGAAAGGAGCCGATGCAAAAGACATTAGATCTTCAGTTACTGCCATTGCAAAAGAGAAGATAAAAGCAGAGAAAGAAGCCAATGCTGGGAAAAAGAAAGGTGGCAAGAAAAAACAGCTTACTGTTGAAAAAGCGGATGATTATTTTGCTATCAGTGATCGATATGAGGCTTTGGACGATTATGATTTCATGTGAAAAATTTTGGTTCGATTCCATTCAAATAGTCATGGGATTCTTCAACCTGTTTCAACATTGGAAGTTGGGACAAGACCCTTCGGCATACCCTTATTATCTAAAATTGATGAGAGCTGTCCTGTAATTTGTCCAATAAGTGTGTGCATCAGTGTCTTATTACTTGTCAATGTCGATTTTGTCACTATAACTACATCTGTTTTTCTCATACTCGGAGGTAGATTTCAGTAGATGATTCATATAATTTAAAAAGTTTGAAGATGAACTTGGCAACATTCAACTTTACTTTTTGGGTAAATTATGTTTTTTTTTTGTCATGGGGTAAATTATGTTCTTGGGTTGTGAGAATTGAATTGCCTCTTTCTTCATGTCAGGTCTATTTATGTTAAAAGCTGGATGTTGGCTTTGGCACCATACTTTAATCCATTGATTTTTTATACATAACCAATGTTAGTAGTAATCCAAGCATAGAGCATTCCAATAAAAAAAAACAAATAAAAATAAAATAAGAACAACTAAAGATAAAATAAAATAAAATAATAAAGACTAAAATTATAACTGAATTTATATTCTGTTAGGCTAAAATTGTGGGCTACGAGATATAATTTTCTTAGTGTTCTCTAATAATCACAGACGCGTGACCACACCATAGAGGCATAGACACGTGGTCAAGGGCTCTTGTCATATCTAAGACTTTCTTATTGGGAAATGCTAAGTTATGCTTGGTTAATGCTTCTTTGGCTATCTCTGGTGATGAAATAACAATAGTTGTTAAACTACCAAATTTGAGAGTCATTATAGGACCATATGTTTTGGAAAGTTTATAGAGTGATCCATAGGGTTTATGGCTAAGCTCTAAGATGTTTCCTATTATGGGATACGGGTATGGACCTGGTGGCAATTTTATGGTAGGTTTAACTAATAATATTTTGGAGACTGATAATGATGAAACGAAGGCATTGCCAAAGGAGAAGTATTATCATCATCATCATCATTACTAGAAATAGAAATATTATTGTGCAACACTCCATAAGTATTATCATTTATATAAAATGATACATACTTGCATTTGTATTTATATTTTTCAACTACTCTTCAATAACTATGTTCTTTATATAACTAATTCCAGCTCATTATCACATTATCCATTTCACCTCTGCTTGCTGATTAGAACTCCACGTTTAAGTCCTGGTGCATAACAAAACATGACTTATTTAGTGGCCAGTATTTGCAGTCATGAACAGTCCTTCTTAGTTTAAATACACAAATTTAGGTGTTAATGATAATACAGATACATTGCTTGAAAATAGAATTTATTTTTCTTTGGCATAGATGATTTTTTTGCAAATTTTAAAACAAAACACACAGTTAAGTTACAGGAAATTGTATCAGTACTCAGTAGGATAAATGGTACACTTACCTAATTATGAGAAAACACGTCTGGTATTGATCTGAGGGTCATGCATATCATTTCTCCCATTCTAAATTCCATTCAGACTTTGGGTTTTATCAAATGCAAATAATCACGTGCTTTGGGTTTGAACAGTTGAATGCTCTTCTACAAATGCTCTTCTATAAATCTGATGAGCTAGATTGAAGTTAATGTCAAACTATAAATCTTGGTAGCATAATGGTTGTTATAGCTAATAAATTACCTATTAAATTTTCAATTATTTATGACAGTTATTTCAATATGATCAGGTTTATTTTCTTTTAAGAAGGAAAATTGAAGATGTATGTTGTTCTCCGTGCTGACATGTTCACATCACCAGCCTTAGAAATTGAAGAAGTTAAGCGAACTAAGCACGAAGAAATTCTACGTGCTTTTGATATATGTGATGATGATACAGCTAAATCCAATTAAATTCTTGTCAAGCTGGCAAATAACATCAAAGATTCAAAGTAGTTGATTCTATTAAGGATTTAAGATACATGGTAAACTTATCTTTCCGTTATTTTTACCAAAACTTTGATAAATTATTTATCTTTTGCCCCATGATGGTGTGAGGATTGTTTTGACCATTTAAATAGTCTTGAAAATTTTGGTAAGCTGTAAATTCATTCATCTTTTCCTTTTTTCTTAATAAATTCATTACACATGTATTATAAGTAAGGAGTACTCTTAATTATAAATATATTAAATAAAATAATTATTTATTAGACTCATTTCTATATAATTAAGTAAGGAGTACTTTTAATTTTATATTTATAATATTTTATATCAATTAACTTTAAATTTTATTATTTTTAATAAAATTAATAAAAAAATAATAGGGATAACTATTTAAATAATAAAAATAATTATTATTTCTAATATTTAAACAATTATCAAAGTATCTAATATGATATTTTGATTAGCAGACTTTTTTTAACAAATTATACTTTTATTATTTTGCATCAATAAGTTAAAATTTTTATCTATTTATTATTACTTTTTTTCATTGGAATTAAGATTCTCAAGTTAATGATGATTAATTTTAATTGAACTACGTACATATGAGATATGAACTTTTATTATACTTTAAAATTTCCCATGGTACTGTTGAACCATGTCAAATGGTTTTCGAACCAAAGCCATAGAACCTAAAGAAGTGGTAGATGAGGCTAAGAAGCTCGGTAATAAAATATTTATTTTATATACTATTTTTATTTTTTAAAAACAGTTTTTACTTTTTTTTTATTTAATTTTTTTTACTTTATTTTAACATCTTCAAAAGAGTACGTATTTTTGTGTTGTAAAATTTGGAAGTTTCTTATTTTTTTTGTCCTGAATTTTAAATTATATATTTTTTTAATGAAATAAAATATTTTCTTTATCTTTAAAAAAAATTATAATAAATTATATAATAGTATAATATTTAAATATCTAATCAAATTAATTAATTGATATAATTAATTTAAAAGAGTACTAGCAGACTAGCAACTTTTGGTATTTGTAGCCATCAAATAGCCATCAATGATGATTTTAATGGTATGAGATTGGTGTGAGATTTTATTCAATGGCTTACTTTTCTTTGCTGGTTACATGCTGGACAAAATTTAAAAAAGTTGCTAGCTCCTAGACTTTTCTATTAATTTATTGTAATAAATTATATTAAATTTAATATTTATATAATAAAATAAATATTATTAATTTTAAATTAATAATAAAAATCTTACCAATACCAATAATCACAGCTCAAAATCCATGATTTTCTTCTATGGTCCAATAAACGGTAAAAATTTCTTAGTCCAGCAAGATCCGAAACTCTTATTCTGTCCCATTTTTCAACCTCTTCTTTTGTCACCTATAGTTTGTCATATAACTTTTTAGCTAGCTGCTCTATCCACCCGCAACTAACATGGTCTCTTTCGGACACTTGTTCGATTTGCTATTGTTACAAAAATTGCTAACAGTTTATTTAAACCATTATCTCTATTTTTTTATTAATTTTATTAAAAAGTGATTAAAATTTGAAACTAATTGATATAAAATATTACAAATACAAAATTAAAAGTACTTTTTACAAGAATGAGCATAATAAATAATTATTTTATTTAATATATATAATTAAAAGTACTCTTTACTTGTATTTTATCCACTTATTATAATTTACTAAGATAAAATAATTATTTAAACATTTTTATTAACATTAGTTATTTATTTTATATGCAATATAAAAATAAATAAATATAATCTTTATTTAATAAATACCATTGTATAAAATTTTATTTGTTGCCACATTATTTGATGAACAAAAAAAATATTTTAAGCAAAACTAATAATATATTTTTAATAATATATTTAATACAAATTAATAAATTTTGATTGTTCTTTTAAATAATATATTTTAAATATTATAAAATAACATATTTTAATAAAAAATTATATCAATATTTTTTTATATGATTTTGTTATTAATTTTTTTTTCGTTTGTAAGAACAACTATAATATGGTCGAGAGATGAGAAAAGTAAATATAAAGATTTGGTTTTATTTTTTATTTGGTTTGAATTTGGTCAGTAATAAAATATGAGATACATATATAGATTAAGGTCATAAAATATAAATTATTTAACATAATATACTTTATCATATACATGAGTATATAAATGATAAATACATAAAATATTTAAAGTATTGATTTTGTCAAACTATGCCATGATAAAGAGATGTTAATATAACTTGTGTGAAAAAAGAAAATTAATACTAACTCTTCTATTTTTTCATTAGTTTTTTTGAAAGAAAATAACTTAAATATGTAACATACTTAATTGACTTTATCTTTTTATGTATATATTTTTTTAACAAAAATAATGAATAACATTAATGTTAATTTAAATACTTTTGTTTATGGCAAGTGCTTTCACACTTGTAAAATAATAGTTTAAAAATTTAAAAAACGTTTTTAGAATTAATTTAAAAGACTAAAATATTATTTTCGGGTTAAAATTGTTTAATTGTATTAGAAATAAAAAGTATCACATAATTTCCTTAGTGTTCTCCAATAATCACATACAGGTGACCACACCAAAGACACTTTGCAGTGGTCAAGTGCTCTTGTCATATCTAAGACTTGCCTATTGGAATTTTATGGTAAATTCTATGTGATACTTTTTATTATCAACTAATGCAAAGTGTATTCGTACTTGAGAGTTGAGACATGGGTACATGTGTGAGTACGTAGTTCAACAAACTCTAAATTTCGGATTCTAATAAAATAAGCAAAAACATAATTTAGGGTATTGGCCTTATTTGGTTTCATAAAAAAATTATTAACTTTTCAAAAAAAATAATATAAAAAAAAAATGTTAATGAGTAATAGCTCAAATGGTATAGTCTCTCCATACTCAATTAAGAGGTTGACAAAAAAAATCTATTCACTAAAAAGTTGAAAGCCTAAAATTTATGACCATAGAAGAGATATGTAAGTATGAATTAGGATGTCGGCAAAGATCCCTAATAATATAAAACGGTTTTATTAGGAAATCAATTATATTAAAAATGTAATCAATTAGAACTAACTAATTGAAAAATAGATTTATTATACAAAAAAAAAAAGCAACTTTCTATTATCTTAATTTTTTAAAATTTAAAACTAAAAATAAAAAGAATTAATTTGAGTTCACTCTAAATTTTTTTAATATAAAACAAGCGTATAAGATAAATCTCATTTTTCATCCTTTATTTTATTTTTTCTAAATGGTGTTAATTATACAAACACGCTCTGAGATATAAAACAATAAACTATAATTGTTTCTAATCTTTTATAAAATATGATTCTGAATAATCTTATAATAATTATGACATAAATCACCCGTTGTTGATTTTCTTTCGTTTTGGGAAGGGATAAAATTTGGGAGAATAATTAATTATTTAACATACTAAAATAAAAATAAATAATGATATTCGTACATTAAAATTAATCATTAAAATCTGTCACTATTAATGTATTTGTGTATAAATATATGTATGGTTTAATTTATTTTTAATGTATAATTATATTTCAACATATATTTTATACTGGTGACTGACTTTGATGGTTGATTTTAGTATACACATAGCATAGTCGAATAAAAATAATGTATATCAATTAAATTGGGTTGGTATAGTGGTTAATTCACTAGTCCGTTTAAACAAGTGTCGGAAGTTCGAATCTCCACCACTCTATTCATGTAGTAATCTATTGGCCACAAAATTTTAAGTGAAATTCTAATTTATTACATATTAGTCCATGATTTGCCAAATTTAAAAATACTTAGAAAAAAAAGCAGAAAAGCTCCGCATACAAGCCATTAGGGCTTGTATGCTTTACAAGTTCATTAAGTAATAAACCCAAAAAACGCGTTGCTACACATACGTGGAATACACGCGCTCTATAAATATCATGCGTATATATAACTACCAAATTTAAAAGATCTGTTTTCTTTTTCGTTCTCCTTATTTTCAGATTTGGTCGTTCTTCTTCTCGCTCCTCTTCCTCCTTCTTCTCGATCGTTCTTCTCTACTCCTTTCTCACTGGTATGTTCTTTGTCATTTATGTTAGTTTCTCTCTCTGCAACTCCATCTTCGTTTTCTATTCGATTTCTGAAATCAAAGTTTGAATTCGTTTTTGAAGATAATGGATGATTCAAGCTCAGATTGTCAGCTGAATCCAGGCGAAGTGGACTATGAATTTGAATCTGACGAAGTCCCTGAGGTTTGAATGTAATGTATTAGTTTTGATTAATTATCTGGAATTTATAGCAGATGCTCGGGTGTAGATCAGACCTTTTTTGGGTGTATTTTTGCTAGAAGTGTGGGTGTATTTACACTTTACTGCTTTTTTGTTATTTTAATTGAGTTGTTGTTGTTCAGGTGTATTATATCAGACATGATTGGGTGTGTTTTTAGTTTTTGACATGGTGTATTCTGCAGCCTGTGTATTTACAGTTTATGGCTTTTATTGTCATTTTAGTTGAGTTGTTGCGGTTCTGGTGTATCATATCAGACATGATTGGGTGTATTTGAATCGTATCTATGGGTGTATTTACAGTTTTTGACATGGTGTATTCTGCAGCCTCTCTCGGTTGTTGATGACCAGCTTGTTCCGAAGGTTGGAATGACCTTTACCACCCTTGAAGATGCTGGAAAATTTTACAGGAACTACGCCAAGGCTGCAGGTTTCTCTACAAGAGTTCGGAGCACAAATAGGAAGGGAAACGAGATTAAGAATCAATTGATTACATGTAGCAGAGAGGGAAAATGGAAATCTAAAATATCTCCGACCGAGAAGACCAATCCGACAGCCGGTTTAAACTGTCCTGCAAGAATTTATATACACACATTGAAGGATGTCGGTGCTTGGATCATTTCAAAGGTTGTGCTGGATCATTCACACCCCTGCTGTCCAAGTAAAGCAGAGATGCTCAAACAGCACAGGGAACTAAGCATGTCCATTCGTCGTACAATAGAGAATAACGAAGAGGCCGGTATCAGACCAAGCAAAACCTACCAATCATTTGTTGCGGCTGCCGGGGGTCACCGCGAGTTAAATTTTATCGAAAAGAACGTGAGGAATTACATTACCAGGGAAGTGCGAAATGTTTCCGAACAAGAAGATGCAAAGGAATTCGGAAAATATTTGTTAAGAATGAAAGAGAAGAATCCGAATTTCTTTTTTGAGCTCGAACTCGAGGAGGATCAATCGATTAAGCTGGCTTTTTGGGCCGATGCAAGAAGCAGAGCTGCCTTTGAGTATTTCGGAGACGTCATTTCATTCGACACCACCTACAATACAAACAGGTAACAAACTGCCCCCTGTTTATGATGCTAAATTAATGTATTTTTATGAATCCGCATCAGAGGTGTATATTGGCTGTTTCATTGGGTGTATACAAAGCATTTGTTGGGGGTGTACCTAATGATTTTGCATTCTGGACTATGGTAATTTGTTTCAGGTATAATCTGGTCTGTGGTTCTTTTGTCGGGGTGAATCACCACGGTCAGTCAACACTTCTCGGATGTTCTTTGATGAAGAACGAAGAAATTGAATCATTCAAATGGTTATTTCAATGCTGGCTTCGTTGCATGGGAGGAAACGCTCCGAAAGGGTTTCTCACCGATCAATGCGCACCAATGAAAAGGGCTTTAGAGGCCTGTATGCCAACAACAATTCACTGTTGGTGTATTTGGCACATCATGAAGAAGATTCCAAGCAAATTAAACGGGTACAAGGGACATGCCGATATGGAACAAGAAATGAGCCAAGTTGTTTGGAACTCTCACAGCAAAGACTCATTCGATAGGAATTGGAATGATTTTCTGCTGAATTTTAGTCTTGCGGACAACAAGTGGCTTTCAGGTAATGTCTTTTTAAAATCTGCAGCAGAGGTGTAAATTGCATGTTTTCTCGGGTGTATTTATAGTCTGTGTTTGGGTGTATTATGCAGATCTGTACGAAGACCGTCACATATGGGTTCCTATCTATCTGGATCACCACTTCTGGGCAGGGATGAGAAGCACACAAAGGAGCGAGAGCATGCATTCATTTTTTAACAAGTTTATCACCCGAAACAGCTCGCTTATTCAGTTCATCAAACAATATGATAATTGCCTCGGAAGCAGGGAGCAAGCTGAGAGAGAATCAGATGTTGCAGATTTTCATACGGTCATACCGTGTGCAACAAAATCCTCCATTGAAGCTCAGTTTCAAGATGCGTACACTCATCAAAAGTTTAGGGAAGTCCAAGCGCAATTCAGAGGAAAGACGAATTGCATCACCAGATTAAAGAATTCCGCTCTAGGCTATTCAGTATACGAAGTCGGAGAAAAAGTTTCTAGCTCAATATTCAACAAGTTCGTGGTTACTTACGACTCAGTTGCAGCCGAGGTAAAATGCCAATGCTTATTATTTGAGTCGAGAGGGATACTGTGCCGTCACGCACTAAGCGTGTTAAGCTTCGAACAAGTAAGCCAAGTGTCACCTAGATATATACTAGAACGATGGAGCAAGAAGGTAAAGAGGCGACACACACACATCAAGAGCAGCCACGACGAGCCACTGATGGAGCCAAGAAGCAAGAGGTTCGACCAATTGGTTTTTCGTTCGCAAAATATTTGTGAATTTGCATCCGAATCGGAGGAGCTGACTGCAATTATGCACCGTGCGTACGATAACGTCATGGCTGAGATGGAATCATTAAAAGCCAAAAGGAAGGGGACATCTTCTTTATCCCACGAAGACGCCAACTTGGAATCCGTTAACGAGCTTCAAAGCCCGCCAAGGATTCGAACAAGAGGACGTCCAAAAAATAGGCTAGGTTCAAAGTTGGACAAACAGATTGCAAATGCCACAAAGAAGAAGAAAACGAAAGTTTTAAGCGAGGTAAAAGTAATGTTCTTTAAATTTGTGGGGATTGAGTTTATTTTTCTCGTTAATAGTTTAGCTAATATGTGAGTGTTATATTCAGATAAACCTGTTTGATGCTGCATCAGCGGTGCATTCAAATTCCAGCCAATATCAAGGACATGTTATGAATTATCAGTTCAGGGTACCAGCAGCAGGGGATAACTCTTTGGGTGTATAGTTTTACAGAATATAGGTGTAAAAGCACTGTTCTTTTAGGTGTATTTTTGTTAATTCACAATTTACATATAGATACATATATATAATATTTGTGTTTTAGGGTTTACAGGTTAGGGGTAAGGGTTTAGGTTTTAAGTGTTTAGGTTTCAGGGTTTTAGTCTCAAAGCATCAGGGGGGGATAAGGTTCAGGGTGTATATTCAACTTTATTTGGGTGTAAAAATTCGCAGGTTATGGGTGTATATTTGATTTGATATTTTTCTTCATATTTTAGTACCTGTAATTCATACATTTTGAATATAGCACAGACAGTTTAACAGCACAGACAGTTTGGGTGTATATTTTATGCAATCTTGGGTGTATTATTAAACTTGCGTTGGGTGTAAAAGTTTATAATTTGCGTTTATATATGCCTTTGATGTTTTCCTTCATATTTTACCACCTGTAATACAGCTTTTGAATACCACACAGACAGTTTAACATCACAGACAGTTTAACTATGAAAAAAAATTTTATTCAATAGAAGTTGTTTATAAATGGCAAATTTTTACAGCATTTGTTCAATGTACAAACTAGCTAGCAGTTGGATTACGCAATTTCTATATCAACAGAATTTATCTGACAAAACGGACTCAATAATACAGAGGATGGCTTCGACAGCCTTATTACATTACTCTCTCTAATTGCCTGATCTCTCTCTTTATTCATTTCACTGAATAGTATCCGTGAAGCATACTCAACTCTATAGTGGTCCACCTCCTCCTACAATTAAAAAGTATATTCTGTTTAAACAGCAATATTAATTCAGTAAAGTAATACAGAGTTATATAGTTCTAAAGACAGTTACCTGTTTCCAATTATCCCATTCATACTTCCCCTTTTTAATGTTTTCCGGCTCAATTAACTCAAGCCACTTCATAACGTATATACCGCAGTCATAGCTGAAAACGAAGAAAATAAATTACAAATCTCATTTAGGAAAGTTTATTGTTCAGAGTCACAAATTTATACCTTGATTTTTGGCCTGATATTTTAACATATGATGCTTTAATTTGCTTCTCCTTCTCGTCTTTCTGTAGAGGTTCCCCGCCAGCATATGCTCTCAATCTTGAAAATACATATCCCTTAAATACCAAAATAAATCAGTTATACACCCGAATGAATGCACAAGATACAACCAACTGAATGGACAATATACACCCAACACAACTAACGAAATACACCCAACTTGATCAACAAAATACACCCAAATGGTTCCATAAAATACACCCAACTCGACAAAGAAATTAGACCCAAAGGAGAACATAATTACACCCAAAGCAAAAACATACATACAGTGTGTTATTACAGTAAAGAACACAGAGGCAACTTACAGTGAATTTATTAAGCTGCTTTCTCTCATCGCTTGGAGCTTTCTTATGTAGCGGGTCAAGTATATGAAATCTCCGCTTTGTTGTATCAATCACTCATAACCACCAATGGCCCGAGTAGCAAACAGGTGCAAAAATCTGAAGGATTGCCACATTTCAACAGTGTGTTATTTTATTTAGCATATAAGTAAAGAACGGTACTAACAAATTTAGCAAATGAAAACTTACATATGGATGAGAAGTTAATTTATTTGCATCTATGAAGGGAATAAAACTCGGGTAGTCTTCCACCCTGAATTCTTTATTGGTTTTCGGTGATATGAATTCCCCCTTTGGGTGCTTTGAAAGGGCCATGCTCTGCAACAATTGCGAAACAAAAAATGAAATACTGAAAATACACCCAAGTGAATACTTTAAATACACCCAAATGACTACACAACTTACACCCAATAGAATGTAAAAAATACACCCAAATCAATACAGAAAATACACCCAAAATTCGTAGAAGTAACACTTACCACAATATCAAGGGGCAGACAGTATACTTGTTCTTGAAACCTTTTATCATTTTTCCGGTTGAGGATGTGGCACATGGCAGATACAATCTAGAAATATATGCCGAAATCAATTTACGTTAATAAACATTGCAGTAAACTTTGGTGTAAAACATTAATGTTGTTCTAATATTACCTCAGATTCTATATAACTTTCTGCCTGGAGGGATGCAAGGTGCATTCTAAATAAAATGTAATTATCTTGGGCAATCAGAGTGCACATGTGGTCATACTCGTTAGTACTGCCATCTGCGTAAGTCTTCAGTCGTGTCCCCCAGATGTAGCACTTTTCTTTCATATCATCCGTAATCTGATTTATTCCCTCAGGAGTTTCAAACTTCCCAGAACTTTCTCCCCCAGTCTCCCTTTGAATTTGTGGACTTTTACTTTTTTCTTTCGCCGCACTGCTTGCTATTTTTTGTACCAAATCGTCTAATTGTTCTAGCAAATTTGCAGTTTCTGGAGATTTTGTCCTTTCTGTCTCCTGCGTTGACGCTCCCTCCTGGCTTGAATCAGTCAAGCCAAGACTGAATGATGGCACTGGATCTGTTTTAGGAACATAGGATGTTGTCCGTGCCATCATCATCAGGGCAGCAACGTCTTCTGCGGCTGGATGACTGCGTCATCATGTATAACGTATTATAAGAGTAAGAATATACGGATCATAAGCAAAGATTGATTTTAGTCTGATGAACTTACATTTTAGATGGAGTTGGGGGAAGCGTGGGTGTGGTTTCTTGAAGTTGTTGGGGGGGGGGTTCAGAAGTGCTGCACAGTTACACAAAATTAATCATGGCGTAAAAAAAACTAATCAAGAACAATATACACCCGAACTGTAACCAAATATACACCCAAACTCTAAACAAATATACACCCAATACTATTTCTTACGTTTCTGTAGTTTGTTCAATCTGTAGCAGAGGGGTTGGTTCAAAATCTGTCTCAGGTGTTTCTTGAAGTTCCGGCACAGTGGTTGTTTGGGACGCCGGCACAAAAACTTGAATTGGGACTCTAAACAAAAAGAAAAATGAAAGGTTAACAACGCCTTTGAAAATAATAAGGTTATAAGGATGAAATATTCTTGGAAAACTCACATTGCAAGCGCATCCGACGGTGTCTGTTCCCTCACAACCATCATATTCGAATCAGCCGGACTCAACCTAAAATACACCCAAAGAAAGTCAAAAAATACACCCGAACAATTCAAAAAGAAGACAGGCTTTGTTTTTTGAGAACTTACATACTTGCAGTTTTTGCTTTTTTTTTCCTGCCTTTTTTTTCTTGAATAAAATAATAAAGGGCTTTTTTTTCTAAAAAAATATATATAGAATTAGAAGTAGAAGGTAATAGAAGAACAAAAGTAATGGTTATCTGAAAGAGAAATTACATGCTCTCTGACGGCTGGTTTACACTACTCTGTTCTGTGCGTCCTTGAGAGGAAGGATCATCACTTCCCAAGTTCACAGCCGGTATTCTAAACAGATTTCATGTTATTCAGACAAAATAAGATACAGGTATAAAATACACCCAAATGAATGCACAAGATACAACCAATCGAATGGACAATATACACCCAACACAACAAACGAAATATCCCAACTTAATAAACAACATACACCCAACTTGATCCACAAAATACACCCAAATGGTTCCACAAAATACACCCAAATGATAACAAGATTTTATTAAATAAAGCTTCTTACGTTTCAGAGGAGACATAGCGACCTTCTGTCGATCGCAGGTCAGCTTCGTTCTCCCTGCGAAACAAGAAACAATTATTAGCAAAGAAAATACACCAAAATCTGAAATATAAACCCCAACAAGACATACCCCTCTGCAGCAGATTTTTCAACGTTTCCCCTTAGCAATTCATCTAGATCTTCACTTGATATTTCATATCTCTCACTACATTCATAAAAGAAGATGTTAACAAAAATAATTACGATGATAGACGGTAATATAGCTAACGAGGTACTGTACCCATCAAAGTGTTGATCTTCTTCAGGGGATGAATGCTCAACAACAACTTTTTTTCTTTTTGGATTGTGTTCTGGGTGGAAAAAAAAAGTATGAATCAGAAATAAAAAATTAATTTTATCACAGAATATTATCCAAATAAGTGCTTATTTTTTTGGTGTTGTTTTTGTCTTTTTCTTTTTCTTTTGCTTCTCCACCGGTGATGATTCTTCACTTCTATAAGTTAATAAGACACACTTCAGTTAATACATGAAATCTTTATAATGAAGCCAAAAGAAAGGAGTAATAATTTCAGAATATTACTCATCAGTTGATTCAGATTCAGATTCTGAATCAGAATCTGACTCCTCTTGACTCTTCTTTCTTTTTCTGGAGTCCATTCTGTAAAACAAACAATCATTATTTAGAACATACTAAAGATATAAAATACACCCAAATGAATGCATAAGATACACCCAACTGTATGGACAATATACACCCAACGCAGCAAACGAAATACACCCAACTTAATAAACTACATACACCCAACTTGATCAACAAAATACACCCAAATATTTTCAAAAAATACACCCAACTCGACAAAGAAATTACACCGAAGTATGGTACTTACTTTTTCCCCTTTTTGCTGGGGTGTTTTCTTGGTGAATCCTCTGAGTCTTCTTGAGTCTCAAACTCAGAGGTAGAACTGTCACTATCAGTTGTTTCTTCCTCCGAAGACGATGTTGAACTTGCCTTCCTTTTTTTTGTTTTTTTTATTTGTTGTTTTTTTTTTCTGTTTTCTCTGTTTTTTTATTTTCTCTCTTGTTTGCGCCATGTTTACAATCCCCTGAAACATCAGATAATTTATTTAGCAGCATTCAGATAAATAAATATACACCCAACATATTATGTTCAACTTACCAAAATTTTCTCTGTTTCTGCATTCATTCTTTCGACCAACTGCTCCTTACTCCAGTTGGCAATCTAGGATTTTGGCGGTCTTTCAGCCCTCTTCTTGCCTTTATTTTTAGAAAGATGAAAATATATTATCATCAGGGCAAAGAGGCAGCCATCAATTGCCTTCTTCTTTTTCTCCTTGTAGTCGGTTATGCCCTTGACGATAAAGGTCAAAACATGCCCTCCCCAGTTTCGCTCCGTTATGCTGTCCATCTGAAAAATTGGGGCCAGGTGTACAGGCGAGATTTTGTTTATTGTCGTTGGCAAAAGGAACGCCATCTGTATATAGAGGATGAAAATCCTCTTGAACATTAGGCGTTCCTCTTCGTTACCAACGCCGATATCCATCATCTCATCGGTAAGACTTTTGAGGGTCTTACCCTGGAATCTTCTAAAAATTATTTTGTCATCCTCAGAAAGTTTCTTATACTCGACTTTCTGAGGAAACAGATCTCCTACAAAAAGGAAAACAACAAAGTATCAAAGTCGGTTCAAATACACCCAAGCATCAACTTAAATACACCCAAGCATCAACTTAATATACACCTATAATTTTGAGCTAGTTACCTGTTGCATTGATGCCAAGCGCACGACCTATCTTTCTTGGGGTTATTTTGAAAGAACCATATCCTGTTTCCAGTCTGTTCTCCCCAAGTTTGAAGTTGTTTGCCAGCTCCCTTAACAGTTGGTGATGCACCCTTAGTGGTGGGATGTGCATCAACCCACCGAATCCTAGATCCCTCACAATCGCCTTCTTTTCCTCAGTCATGTTTCTGAATTTATCACTTAGGAGATGTGTGGCACACTTAAGGTCTTTTGTTTGGTTTCTTGCTGCCATTTTCTCTGAATTGAAAAATACACCCAATGATATCAGTAAGATACACCTATATATATGAGTCAGATACACCCAAAGATATCAGTAAGATATACCCATATATATGATTCAGATACACCCATTGATAACAGTGAGATACACCCATAGATATGATTCAGATACATCCATATATATCAGTCAGGTATCACTCAAACATGCTTCAATATCAAGCAACATTACAAGGTCAAGCAATATACACCCCCAATCTACGGAATATACCCCCAAAAATCAGTTACCAGAAGATCTAGAACAACAAGAATAACAGTAAAACGTAGAACAACAACGTAGAAGAACAGTGTAACAAAGAAGCAAGAATAACAGTAAAACCTAGAACAACAACGTAGAAGAAAAGTAAAACCTAGTTCGTAATCTGGAAAATATACAGGAATCGTAATGTAACGTACCTTGAGTATTGTTGCTTTGTTTTCGCTGGAGATTCTTGATGGAGAGTTTGATGCTGTGTTGATGGAGGTTTCGAAGCTTAGCGACGAGTTGTATATTTTGATTTTCGATTTTCGCTTGAAAACGGAAGGGTTGCGTTTTCTTCGAATTCCTTTGAGAAGTGGAAGAAGTGGAAGAGTCTGCCATTACTCGAAGCGTACGTAACCGTTTTGAGTGGGAGCGCGTGAATGTTACGCTCCATTAACTCCCTCTTCATGCGCGTGAATTGTTTTTGGGCTGGGTCAACTTGTAAAGCTTGTAACTCGTTTTTGCTTGTATGTGTAGCAGGCCCGAAAAAAAAAAACAGTGTCTGTGTTTTTGGACAAAACATTAAAACTCTTGAAAATAGAAACTAGGAGAAGGACCAATACAAAAGATGTTCCGCCAATATCGCACAATTCCAAGATTCTACTAAACAAAGAATCTTCAGCCCAATCTCATGAAACATATCCCACATTCCCACCTATTCCGAACGAAACCCGCTTAACCAAAAAAAAAAAAAAAAAAAAAGAAAAGAAAAGAAAGAAAGAAAGAAAGAAAAACTACCACCCTAACTAAACAGTAGTTCACCGGTGTATATTGTATGATATAGTAAGAGACTAAGAGTATTATAATCTTATGGCCTGAAAATTTCAAAAGCTGTATAGATTATTATATATAATAAAAAGTATTTTTAAAAAAATATACATTGATTTTCTTTATATTCCTATTATATATATATATATATTTTTTTTTTTCTAATTAACGTAAGTCAACTGGTATTGTAACATTGTAACTCATAATTTTAAAACCAAATTCTTTAATTTGTTGGTTTTTTGGTTATCTAATATACGTAAAAATCTAGTATAGAGGAGTTCAGAAAAGGATTGGCACTAGTATGAAAATTCAAAAAGAAAAAAAAAACTAATTTAAATAGAATAAATTATTATTTTTATTTATAAATATTTAAAATATTAAAAAATTAATTCACAAAAAAATAAAAATAACTTTGTATTTATAAAAAATAAATTTTTATTAACAAAAATACTCAATTTTTAAAAAATTATCCAAAATTTTTAAACTATTATTCTTAATTTTATTTAATTCCAATCATTTTCACAACTACTATCCAACGGTGAAAACTCAGGTACAGTCAATTTGACGTGAAGTTAATAACTAAAAAATGTTAAATAATTTAACGAATTTAATTAAATTTCTATCTAACCATTCTTAATTATCAACTCTCAATTATTAATTTCACCCTATCCAACTCCTTCCTCTACCAACTCTCATCTTTGCCGCAGCTGCCCAAATACCCCAAGAAGTAGGCATTCAAGAAAATACCTTGAAAGATGTTATTGCATTCAAGAAATTTTATAAAGTTAAACCCATAAAGTTTTCACAACAACCACAAAAATTTAAAAGAAAATACATAAATTATTGCATTTTTTCTGTTTATTTTATTTATTCTTCTTTTTTTACCTCACTCAAAATAAAAGAACAAGAGAAAAAAAATATAAAAAGACGCAACAATGTTTTAAAGAAAAACTTTTTAGATACATAATTAGAATTTGGTTGAATGATCCTTTATTCATTTAATATTATCTTATTTTGATTGGATCTAATATTATTTTATTAATATACAGAAATACATAATAATTAATTCATATATTTTTGTTTTTTATATATAGTGTCGGACTCTTCTGGATTCCCTGATGCATGAATCCAGATTTTAGTTTCATCATCATATCCTATCATATGTAAGCTAGATCGGCATCAGTTGAACTTGCAACCATATATCCAAAGAAAGACTATGATATGTCACGTCATTTGTTTCTTGCTAAAATACAAGATAAGAATGCGAAACATAAAGTCAACAAACTCTATAACCCCATAGTTGACTTTTTTTTCCCCCAAATGGAGGTGATTTTAATTTTAATTTTTTATAAATATTTTGTGTTAATTAATTTTTTCCTTATTCCTAGACTTTAACTATTATATAAAAAAAAAATCATACTAAACATACACTATTAAATCAACTATTTATAATATATATTAAAATATAACATATATATTAAAAATAAATTAAATAATATATATTTATATATAAATACATAATAATTTATATTTTATATATGTACGTATAGTTTAGAAAAAATGAAATTAGGGTAGCCGCCTTACTTGTCGTCAATCTCATCTTGCACCATCATCGCTCGAAACACTTTGACACATGAACCTCCACTTTGTGAGGTATAGACTAAATGCAAAGCACCTTCATTAACGGAAAAATTATAACTACTTAATTCAAATTTCAACTAAATTTAAATTGACTTTTAAAAAGTTTCTGTTTAATCTAACTAACTAACTCAATAATTACAAGAAGCACTATATTTAAAAGCAAAATTAAGAAAAGTCAGACACAACTACAGAAGTTATCAATTGAATCTGATGACCCAAATTATGTTTTGTTTCTACTACATCTACATATATACATGTATAATACAGGGAAATTATATTATTATTGAAGCCAATAACCATATACCCAAACCACCATGAACTACCTACTACTTCTTCTACTTGCTTTCTTAGCTTGTGCAAGCATTCATGTTCTAATAATCTTCATCTTAGGCACCAAAAAATCCAAATCCTCTAAGGATCCACCAGGGCCTAACCCTTTTCCAATCATAGGAAACATCTTAGAACTTGGTAACCAACCTCACCAATCACTTGCTAAGCTTTCTCAAAATTATGGACCCATAATGAGCCTAAATCTTGGTAGCATAAAAACTATAGTTATATCCTCGCCAAAATTAGCTAAAGAAATTCTCCATAAACATGACCTAATCCTCTCTAATAGAACAATCCCAGATACTATTAGAGCCCTTGATCATCACATATTTTCAATGGTGTGGATGCCACCTACAAATCAATGGAGAATTCTAAGGAGAGCTTGTGCTAACAAAGTGTTCTCACCCCAACTTCTTGATTCTACACAAATTCTTCGTCAAAAGAAGGTGCAAGAATTGTTGGATTTTGTGAATGAAAAAAGTGAAAAAGGCGAAACTTTAGATATCGGTGAAGCTACTTTTATAACCGTGCTTAATTCTATATCAAACACTTTTTTTTCTATGGATTTGGGTCATTACAATAGTTCTAATAAGCCACAAGAGTTCAAGGACATATTTTTTGGTATTATGAAAGAAGCTGGAAGGCCTAATGTTGTGGATTTTTTCCCAATGCTTCGCAAGCTTGATCCACAAGGTGCACGTGCAAGGATGAACAAGTATTTTGGAAAGTTGATTGATTTTTTTGATGGTCTTGTTGAAGAAAGGTTAGGAAGGGAAAGGAAATTATCTAACGATGTGTTAGATTCTTTGTTGGAAGTCATGATGGAAGACAACTCACAAGTTACCCGCCCTCATTTATTGCATTTATTTTTGGTAAGTATCTTAAATCTTAATTTCCTTTTCTTTTGTTGGTAAGATTAGAAAAATAATAAAAAATAGTCAATAATTCATATATATACAATTTATGTCGGATGTTGGTGTGATAACAGTATAACTCATTAACTCGTGTTTGCAAGTGGGGCAGGTTTTGTTCAGGATAGGGGGTGAGGTCAGGATCTGGGTGTTTGCCTGTTTGGTTTAGTGTTAATTTAGTTTGATGTTACATGTGTTACTGTTTAGTTTTTGTGTTTTTTACTTTTTTTTTTTTTTTTTCTTTGAAGTCCTGCCTCATGTTTCCTGATTTGTGGGTTAGTGAGAGTTAGTATCATAAAAAAAAAAAAGTAAATTATATTTTTGTTCCTAAAATTTGACAAAAAATTTAAAAATATCGTTAAATTTTATTTTGTTTTAATTGTATCTCAAAAGTTTTTGATTTACATCAAATATACCTCGACGGTTAAACTTTCAAAAAAATTTAAGACCAATCTAATAATAATGCAAGAAAATTATGCTTGATTTGCTTGTATTAAGGAATTGTTCTTATGAAATTGTTGTTGAATCAGTCTTAAATTTTTAAAATATTAGCCGTCAAGAATATATTTGATGCAAATCGAAAACTTTTGAAACAAAATAAAATTTAGAAATATTTTTAAAATTTTTGTCAAACTTCAAATAAAAAGGTATAATTTACTCAAAAAAAAATGATGAGGAATGCTAGGGGGCCAGCAACTTTGTGATTTGTAGCCATCAAATAGCCATCAATGATGGTTTTAATGGTGTGAGATGAGTGTAAGATTTCATTCAATGGCTCACTTTTTTTTGCTGGTTACATGCTGGCCAGAATTTAACAAAGTTGCTGGCCCCTAGACTTTTCCAAAAATTATAGCCTTAGAGAGGAAAAAAACATACAAAACCAACCTTAGCTAATTTTAAGGTTTAGATTTATAATTAAAAATTTAATTTTAAAAAATTATTTGACATTAAATTAAAAAAACCAACATTATTCTATAAAAAAATAGAGTGAATTAAAGTGCAAAATTTTTTACTGCTCACAGATAATAAGAGAGCAAGATAATAACAGAGCAGGATCTATATATAATTAAATTGGACAGAACGAAATTGTGTAGTACGAAAATCTGACTTTATATAGATAACATTGTCACTCTTGTTGGATTTTTTTTTTTATTTTTTTAAGATTATTTTTTTATAGAAAATTTATTCCTCTGTTTTAGCGATTGAAAAGTTTTAACTAACCTAGATGTTCCTCTCTGTTTTTTTACTTTTAGAAAGATTTTATATAATTAAATATCTAAGCAAGGATCGTGCATGGACCATGTAAAAACAATGAAACATGCATAATTTAGTCAAGGGAAAAAAAAGAAGTAAACAACAAAATAATGCAAGGACCAATAACATTGTAATCTAGCCTTTTAATTCACATAAATTTCTTAATGTGTGTTAAAACTTAATTAGTAGAAATTTTTATCTTATTAATTTTATTTATTGGTATTATATATTAGGATCTATTTGTGGCTGGAACAGACACAACATCAAGTACAATAGAATGGGCAATGTCAGAATTGTTATGCAACCCAGAAAAACTAGAAAAAGTTAGAAAAGAGCTTCAACAAGTGATTGGCAAAGATGAACAACAACAATTTGAAGAATCACATATCACAAAACTTCCATACCTAAGAGCAGTGGTGAAGGAAACTTTTAGGTTGCACCCACCAATCCCACTTTTGGTGCCACATAAATCAGAAGACAATGTTGAAATATGTGGTTTCATGGTACCTAAAGATGCACAAATTCTTGTTAATGTTTGGGCTATGGGAAGAGATTCAAGTATTTGGAGAAACCCAAATGAATTTTCACCTGAAAGATTCTTGGAAAATGATGTTGATTTTAAGGGCCAAGATTTTGAGTTAATTCCATTTGGTGCTGGAAGAAGAATTTGTCCTGGATTACCATTGGCTTCTAGAACCATCCACATTGTTTTAGCCTCTCTTCTATATAACTATGATTGGAAGCTTGCTAATGGGAAAAAGAAAGAGGACATTGACATGACTGAGACATATGGGATTACTCTACATAAGGCTCAACCTCTTCAAGTTATACCAATCCATGCATAATATATGTTATATATGTATTAATATTTATAATATATGATGATGATGTATCCTTCACAAAACTTAATTGATTTTCGTAATAATAAACTGTATCTCAAAGTGTTGAGATTTCAAGTTTCTGACAAGAATGCAGCAGAGTTTTGCAGTAACTTAGGAAGCAAGAAAACGAGAATTGAGAGAAATGATGAAGGAGTAATGTGATATGAATGAATTGTATTGAAAGTGTGTTCTCTTTTCATTACTCTCATTCCTTTTATAGAAGAGAGTGAGACTAACTAATTCACTAGCTCATAACTAACTATAACAGACTTAACCATATTCAAGATTAGTTTTAATCATGAGATATATGTTAATAAGTTTGCACTTATTGTTATATATATAGTAGTGGATTCATCATTTACGAAATTTCAGAAAAAGAAAATGTTTGGTGAAAATTATAAGAGAAATCCTTCCAAAAAATTGTCAATTTTTAAGGAAGAACATATATTTTGAGTGCTTTTTTTAATTTTAAAAATACTAAATCGATTAATTGAGTTGGTGTTTATTACACCACTCTAGTTAGCATGATTCTAAGAACTCGATGGCATTAGTTAGTTCATCTAGGTTAATTGGGAATTGACTATCAGCAGTGGCGGAACTTGAAACAAAATTTTGGGGGGGCCAGATAGAAAATAATTGTCAAAATATTTTTTATATGGACCTCATTTAAGATAAGCTTGTCTAATCTCATCTCTCTGGTTTGGGTGATATTGCCAAATTTAATGCCGTTTTTCAAGATTTCGTTCCAAAAAGTTAAGGTTAAAGTCATCAGATGTAACTTTTTGAACTTTTGAAGGTTATATCTCACTTTTTTCGTGATTCATTAAAGTAGAAGAATTATCTACAGGTGTTGATATTGTAAAAGTTATATGTTCTCCTTCTTAAATATTAGCATTTCTCTTAAAAAAATGTATCAATTCTTTGATTTTCATTATTATTTTATATAAAAATTTGAATATATATCCTGTAAAATATGTGAAGTTAGAAGGACAAATATTAAAATTTATAATATTTATTGAATTTATTTTATCAATTTATACAAATACAATAATATTAATACTTATTGAATGTTCTATTATTTTTTACTATATAAAAAATTAAATTAAATTAAATAAATAGTAAAATATAAAATAATATTGAATTAAATAAATAAAAAATATCTAACTTTTTATATTTGAACTTAAAGATAGAGAGAATGTTGTTTATTGAACTTATTAGATACTTTAAGTCATAGTAAAGTATTTAAGTCAATTAAACTATTTTTTATCTTTTGAAAAAGTACTACTAAATTTTTTATAAAAAATTTGGGAGGTATGGCTCCCCTTGTCTGTACTAAGCTCCACCACTAACTGCCAGACTACGACCAATTCAGATAAAAAATCTGTTATTAACGAACTAATAAAAATATTGATCAAAGAACTAATTGTTAAGTCGAATAATAATTCTGATTTTTTAGTGGTTAACCGATTTAATATAATTTAAAAAAATAATTAATTAAATTTTTAAACATTTAAATCTCTAACTATACCAATTTTAACGACCGGTTTAGTTTTCAAAACCTTGTTTAACTAGTTTACTCTGTTTACATGAATTACATGTGCACATTACTTTCAGCAAGCAGTACATGTACAATGAATTGGACAAGTAGTCATAAACAGTAAACACAACTTGATTTCTCTGGCAAATAATAAAGACAAATTAAAAGTTGTTGAAAATCAGACAACGTTTTTTAAAAGGGAAAACAACTTTAAATATTTTATTTTAAAAAATGATGATTATCACCAACACAAAAATATGTCTTGGATTTGGTTAGGATGAGAACTACTTATTATTGGTTAGAGGCTACATATATGTTTCCACATCAAATTTAAAGAAACTATTATTAACTCAAGATCATAAAGTTTTGAGGCCAATAATAATAAGCATGGAGTATCTTGAACTTCTTTTGCTTATTTCTTTTGTGTTAGCATGTATTCATCTTCTATTCTCCAACTTAGCAATGAAAACACCCAAAAATAAACTTCCACCAGGGCCTAAGCCTTTTCCTATCATAGGAAACATTTTAGAACTTGGTACCCACCCTCACCTATCACTTTCTAGGCTTTCTCAAATTTATGGACCAATAATGACTCTTAAGCTTGGTAACATAACCACCATAGTTATTTCATCTCCACAATTAGCCAAAGAAGTGCTTCATAAACATGATAAAACCTTCTGTGACAGGCAAACTCCGGATACTCTTACGGCGTTGGATCACCATAAAGTTTCGGTGATATGGTTGCCATTAAGAAAGAAGTGGAGGAATCTTAGGCGAATTTGCGCGGACAATTTGTTCTCAATTCAAAAGCTTGATTCTACGCAAGTTCTTCGTCAAAAGAAAGTCCAAAAACTGTTGGATTTTGTGAAAGAAAGAAGTGAAAAAGGCGAATCTTTAAATATGGGTAATGCGGCTTTTATAACCGTACTTAATTTCATATCAAACACTTTCTTCTCTATAGATTTGGCTCATTACGATTCCTTCAAGTCTCAAGAGTTCAAGGACATCGTTTGGGGCATTATGGAAGAAATTGGAAGGCCTAATGTTGTGGACTTCTTTCCAATCTTGAGGATGCTTGATCCACAAGGTACACGTGCAAGAATGCAAAGGTATTTCAAAAAGTTAATTAACTTTTTTGATGGGCTTGTAGAAGAAAGAGTGCAAAGGAGAGGTTTGGAAGGAGAATCAAATGGAAGAAAAGACTTGCTAGATTCCATGGTAGATCTCATGTTGGAGGATAATTCAGAATTGAGCCGATCTCAAGTGCTGCATTTATTAATGGTTAGTATCATGATTTACTAAAACAGTTTTGTTCATTTGGACGTTTATTGTGTTGATTATTCATATATAATTTATTGTATATTAGGCACAATATTTATTTTATTCAATAATAGACAATTAATAAATTGGCACATATTTTACATATTATACATAGTCAATTCTCATAAACAAAGAGAAAAAGTATTTAACAATAATGTTATATGTTCATATCTTATATTATTTTGAGAAGATAATATACAGTTTTATATCATTAAACATAAATAAAAATAATAAAGGTAATATATATATATATATATATATATATATATATATATATGTGTGTGTGTAAATTCAAAAGTATATATTACACAAGTTTCACATCTATTAAGGATAAGGTCTCTAAAAAATTTATAAGTATGAGATATTTCTCACTCAATGAGTTAATATTTGAAATTGAGTTTAACTTACTCAATCTCAATTCTAATATAATATTAAAATTTATCAAATTTATTGTTATTAAACCACCCATCTATATCAGTCACAAAAAAAAAAAAAAAAACCACCCATCTATAAATATTTATACTCTAGTCTCTAGATAAACATAAGACATTTTTCACTCTATAAACTAACTTTTAAAGTTGAATTATAGTGGCATGCATGCATAATCTTAATCCTACATTTTTTTCTTTTGACTTTGCAAAACACATGAAAGTGGTGAGCTTTAATATCCACATGTGCAGCTAACTAAAGGTGCAATTTTGTTTCCTTGACCAAAAAAGTTATATACTTTTTTAAGTTTTCTTTTTATATATATATAATATAATATAATATAATATAATATAATATAATATAATATAATACTAAAAAAGTGGAGACTAAATAAAAATTTATTCTTTATTATATAGCCATAAAGGTATAGAATATACAGCTTTTGTCTCACAAGATTTACCTCCTGCGTGATAAATCAATGTGAATTTATTTGGAGCCTGATTGCGTTTTTTTAATGGATAGCATTCACATAGAGAATAAATATGTCCATAGGATATAGAGTAGTGACATATTTGATAATAAAATTACATTTTTATGCAGAGCATATATTTTTATGTTTGTGTCATTAGTTAAAATAGTCTAATTTAGCATATATTATTATATTGTGTTATGAGTTAGTTTTATATTGTCCTAATTATAAAATTTTTTTTATTAGTATAAATATGCATATGTACTCATTTTACTTACAAAGTTGAGTTGTTTGAGTTATATATTAAATAAGCTATGTGTGTTTATTTTTCTCTAGACTTTTTGAAAGTAAAGTGCATCTTTAGTTTAGTCAACCAAGATGAATTCTTGCCTATTTTTATCATAGTGAGGTTGTTAACCTTACTAATATTGGTGACCCAAATGACATCCTGGCGTTAGTTTGGTATCAGAGAACAAGGTCGATCCTTGACTTGCTCTAGTAAAATTTTATTTGGTTTGTGGGTATGAGTCTTAGTGCGGTGCTCTCGCTGTTGGTACGAGTCGTTGTTAGTGTGAATTTTCTGCGAGTTCCAAGTAATATTGTTTTTTTCTCTTCTTTTGGTGTTCTTACCGTTAGTGATTATCTTAGTACATTTTTATCATTATCATCATTGGTGCATTCCTATCATCATCGTGCATCATCATCATTATAACATCGGCACCCAAGCATCAACATCATTGCATAGTAGTAAAAGATGGCTCCAAACTGTACAATTACTCAAGAGATTGAAATGGAGGAGTTAAGCCGTCAAGTTAAGGAGTTGCAAGAGCAATTTGCAAAATATGAAGCTGCTCAAAATAATCATGGCAAGCAGAGTGATGACAGTTCTTCTAGTGAAGAGGATAACGCAAATCCATTTCATTATTCTTCTTCGACTAAAAATTTGTCCACACGAAGAGCACGACACAACACGACTCACAAAGCTAAAAGACTTAGGAATCAAAATTGATATTCCTGAGTTTGAAGGGAGACTCCAACCTGATAATTTCATCGACTGGCTTTACACAGTGAAAAGAGTGTTCGAGTTAAAAGACATTTCAGACGACAAACGCGTGAAGCTTGTAGCAATTAAGTTGAAGAAGCACGCATCAGTATGGTGGAAGAACCTCAAGCGTCAGCGAAAAAGAGAATGAAGAAGAAAGATCAAGACATGGGATAAAATGTGTCGTGAGCTCAAGCGTAAGTTTCTTCCTGAACGTTATAGGCAAGATACCTTCATCAAATTTCACAATTTGAGGTAAAAGTCATTATCTGTAGAAGAATATACAATAGACTTTGAAGAGTTTCTTATGAAAGTGTGACATTCAAGAGCTTGAAGAACAAATAATTGCTCGTTATCTTGGAGGACTAAATGCAGAAATTTCTGATGTTGCTCAGCTGCAACCATATTGGACCTTAAATGATGTCACATTAGGTTGCCATTAAAGATTGAAAAACAAAGAACATAAAGGAATAATACTCAGTCGCCGAAGGACAGAAAAGTCATCCTTGATGTTCAATAAAAAATGAAGACAGGATCTTTTAAAAGCAACAAAGAGCGCTAAGAAATGGTTCAAATGTCAAGGTTTTAGGCATATTGCTACTAATTGTCCAAATAAAAGGGTTATTACTCTTGTTGAGAAAAAAGTTAACGAAGACGTAATCAAGGAGCAAGAGGACGAATGTGAGGTTGACTATGCTATTGAAGAAATTCCAGCCGATTGTGGAGAAACTTTAGTAGTTCGTCGAAACTTGAATACTGCAAGGATAACAGAAGATGAGAGTTGGCAACGCCACAACATATTTCACACAAGATGCACTGTTGAAGAGAAGGTTTGCAAGGTTATCATAGATAGTGAAAGTTGTGAAAATATTGTCCGCTTAAGCAAGTGCCAGGGGGTTCGAATCTCGCCTTGTGCATGCAGCAACCCATTGGCCAACAGCAGACTTTAAATGGAGCTCCGATCTGCAACAGATTAGTCCTTGAGCTGTTGGGCTGTGGGATACCATGGACAACCAAAAATTATATGATAGACAAACTGAAGCTTCCAACCGAGTTACATCCTCATCCTTACAAGTTACGTTGGTTAAAAAAGGAGAATGAAGTTAAAGTAATAAAGCGATGTTGTGTCCAATTTTCTATGGGACGCAAGTACAAGGATAAAGTGTGGTGTAATGTCATCCTGATGGATGCGTGTCACTTACTGTTAGAACGTCCTTGGCAATATGATCGTCGAGCTATTTATGATGGTTTCAAAAATACATACTCATTTATCAAAGATGGTAAGAATATCGTATTAACTCTGTTATAACATGTAAATGGTCAAAAGAATCAAGAAGAACTATGCATTTTCACATTTTTCAAGACCAATTACACTCACCAATGAAATCTTTTGCCAATACAATATGAGCCTTTTTCAACCCAGAGAAGATAATGCAGGAGTTCTTTCCAACCCAGGAAAAATGATGCAGGAGCATATATCTTTACGTTTGTGTCGTTAATTAAAGTAGTTTAGTTTAGCATATATTATTATTGTGTTATGAGTTAGTCCCACATTACCTGAGTAGTTCTCCCTCCCCTATTAGTATAAATATGCATATGTATCCTTTTTACGTGCAAAGTTGAGTTGATTGAGTTATATGTTAAATAAGATGTGTGTTTATTTTTTTCTAAGCTCTTTGAGAATAAGAGGTGCATTTTTGACTTAACCAAATAAAATAAGTTCTTGACTATTTTTATTAAAGGAGAATTTTTAATCTCACCGAGATTGGTGACCCAAACGACGTCTCGGCGTCATATTTTATTTTAAAAAAAAATTGATAGAACACACATTTGAATTCATTCTTACTTTCATTCTGTATTTTTTATACAATTATAATCTATATATATGAGAGTAGGTACCTTTTGTATAGCAATAATAGGGGATATTAATTTTCCACTATAATATATATGTGGAATGACTATACTTATGATGAAACATGTTTTACATTTTCTTAAAAGAACTTGTGCTTTCTCAATTGTTCAAAATTATAATACATAGATGCATTTTTATAGTAATTACGTACAAATGAACTTACATATATATACATAACTAGTATTTTTACTTGTAATACTATTACGAGAATATAAATCTTTTAAAATTACGTCGATTCTAGTATTATAGATTATGACACAAAAAATTTATAGCATTAAACTATTTTTATAAAATAGTCGTAAGGGACAAAAGTCCCTGTCGGCTAAGAAGACCAGAGTCTTAAACAAAATTAAATAATAAGTTTTTTAGTTATTATTTTCAAATGAAAGAGTTTAATTTTTTTACTTAATTTTAACATTTGTTATCTAAAATTTGAAAGATTTTAACATGTATATTTTTATATTTGATTAGATATTAAGTTTGTTGCACAAATAGAAATAATTAATTTTTATGTTTGCTATTTAAAAATAATATTTTTTATATATATATAAAAATATAATTAGATATTAACATAAAAAAAATTTATATTGATAGTTATAAAATTAACTCATTTTTTTAAAACAATTGAATCTTGATTTTAACTTTTAGTCACAATATTAGTACTTTTTTAAAATTATATGTAATAAATATTAAAAAAAAGTAAAAATATATATTAAAAAGATAAGCAGTAAAATCTAAAATTAAAAAAATTATGTATATAATAATATTTTTTATTTAAATTATATTATGTTTTTAATTTTATTTTTTGTAGAACATAAAAGTAGAGAAAAATAAAGAATGAGAGAAAAGAGTGAGAAAGATAAAGAAAAAGAATGAGAGAGGGAGTTTGTTAATTTTGAAAGTTAAGAAAATTTTTATTTTAATTATAATGAAAATATCTGGTAACACATTTTGATTTGTCAAATTACTAATATAAAATATGAATTATAAATTATATATAGAGTGAGAAGGATAAAGAGAAATAGAAAAAAAGAGAGAGTTAGATAAGAAAATATAAGAAGGATGTTTACTAATTTTAGAGGAAAATATTTTTTCTAAATTTTAATAAAAGAGTGTCATGTGACACATTTTAGTTATTAAATTAGTTAGTAATATATAAATATAATATATAATATAGCTATATTTTAATTTTAGTATTTTAATTTTAATTTTAATTTAATTTAAATACAATTAGAGAATGTTATATTGTATATTTTGATTCTCAAATTCGTAATTAGTCATTGATAATGATATATAAGAGAGATAGAGTGAGTGAAGAAATGAGAGAGATAGAGAAAGGAAGAGAGAAGAGGGGAGAGTTCTTTAATTGTGGAGGAAAAGATTTGATTTCAATTACAATGAAAGAGTGACATGTGGTACATTTTGGCCTTAAAATTAGAGATATATAATAGATTAATCTTTTTGTGATTTTACTAATGAATCTTATATTTTTTATACTAGGATTTATTTAATGCTGGAATAGACACAACAAGCAGTATGATAGAATGGACAATGGCAGAACTTGTACGTAATCCAAAAGAATTAAAAAAAGTAAGAGAAGAGCTTCATCAAGTTCTTGGAAAAGAACAACAAATTGAAGAATCACATATTTCAAAGCTTCCATTTCTAAGAGCAGTTGTGAAAGAAACGTTTCGCTTGCACCCACCAGCTCCATTACTACTACCACATAAGTCACCACAAGAGGACATTGAAATATGTGGTTTCATGGTGCCTAAAAATGCACAAGTTTGGGTTAATGTATGGGGCATGGGAAGAGATTCAAGTATTTGGACAAACCCAAATGAATTCATGCCTCAAAGATTCTTGGAGAGTAACATTGATTTTAGAGGCAACGATTTTGAATTGATTCCTTTTGGAGCTGGAAGAAGAATTTGCCCTGGATTGCCATTAGCTTTTAGAAGTGTTCATATTGTGTTAGCTTCTCTTCTATATGGATATGATTGGAAACTCCCAAATGAATTAGAGGCAAAGGATATTGATATGTCTGAAAATTTTGGGATTACCTTGCACAAAGCCCAACCTCTTCAAATTATTCCCATAAAATCATAATACTTAAGAAGATTAGGGTTTGCAGCCGAGGCCTTGGTTCAATGGCAGCATCACCTGCCTCGTTGGGAGCTGCACCCGGGTTCGAATCCTCATTAAGGAATATAGAACCCGTATTAATAGTGTACCCATGTAGTGTGTGTGAGTGTGTTGTGTGAGTGTGTAATACATGGATGTAATACTTAGGATTGGGGTTGTCCAATCCATTTGACAAAAAAAAAAAAAAAGAAGATTAGGGTTTGATTAAGCTAAGTTAATAAATGTAAGAGAAAAAGTAAAAATAAAAGTGTTTTTTCAAGTAACACAACTAGAAGTAATGGAAGAATGGTATGTATTGAAGCGAAAATAAAGTTACCTTTTGTTGCCTTGGAATGTAATAATATAATTATGCATACACATATATTATTTAAGCTTGATTTGTTGAAATTTTTTGAATAGATGTTTATACTTTCGTTTTGTGTTTAGTAAATTAGAAAACTGTGTTTATACTTATGTTTGTGCTTGTGCTTATGTTTGTGTTTATAACTTTTAAAAGTTATGGATATTTTTAAAAACACTTAAGGAAGAGTTTTTTAAAGTTGGCTTATGCTTATCAAAATAAAAAAAATCTAATATAACCTTATACATTAATTAATATATAAATTTAATTCTTATATTAATGTCTATTATAGTATTTTTAAATTTTAAAAGTTATTTTATTAGACTTTAGACGCACTTATTATTGTTTGTGCTTATTAAAAGCTATTTTTAATTTATTTTACTAAACACAAATAGTACAATTTTTAAATTTTAAATTGTCTAAGGATTCATTGAACCAACCAATTCTAATTAGGCATGTCAAGCTTTTTATGTTGAGAAAACAGCTCAGTAAAACAGAAGAAAAAAGAGGCTTGTTATTGATTACAAGCTGTTCAATGTCCTTTTGCAAGACGATAAATTCGCTTTACTAAGAATTTTAGTTATCACACAAAGGCTAAGTGTGGCAAGTTTGATCTAAAATAAAGTTGATGAATTTTGACGATTGGACTCCATCTTGAAGAAAGATACAAGACATCCTTTGTATTCTTGAAGCCCAATATTAGTGGACAATAATATCATTTGGACTCAAAGTAGCCCCATCTCTCTTAACAATAATCAAGATCTTTGAGCCTATTTTATATTTCATACTCATTTACATTGATGACATCCTACTGTTCTAAAAAATAATGAGATTCATATAAGACACTTCTAACCTAATTCACTAAAATCATAGAAGATCAGGAAATCATGTCGTCATAAAAAAAGTTTTATTGTCCAAACAAAAATTGAGTTCCTCGAGATGATTTTTTAATATGGATTTTTTTAACTAGGAAATCATATTGCTAAAGAATTGATCCATTTTCTTGATGAAAACATAACCGTCAAACAGGTTCAACAATTTTTAGAAATGGTAAACTAAATCAGAGACTTTATCTCAAATGTGATCAGATACACTAGCCAACTGTCAAAATTTAAAAAAAAAATTCCTACCATGAGAACTTGAACAAACCACAGCTATCAAAATTCTAAAAAAAAATAACACAAGATCCCCCTCCTTTAAAGATTCCTAGCACCCAAAAAAAAAGAATACTACAAACAGATGCTAGTGACGAATTCTGAGAATCTATGTTACTTGAAGAAACTGATGGGATAAGACATTACTGTGTGCATGTTAGTAGATAATTCAAAGAATAAAAAAAATACTACCATGCTACTTACAAAGAAATCCTTGCTGTCAAGCGCGGGATAGAAAAATTCAATTTCCACCTCAATTCCTATCATTTTACTATGAAAATGGGTAACACCTCTTTCCCATCAATGCTGGAGATCAAGAAAAGGATTTTGCCAGACTCCCAGCTCTTGCGATAGAAAGACTAGTTCTTTCGTTATAAATTTGAAGTAAAACACATAAAGGGATATCAAAACACTCTTGCTGATTTTCTTTCTAGACCTACTAAAGAACCAATCCCAAAATCAGTCATTTATATCTGCACAATGAATACATACAAACCCTCCATACATCATTCTATTTTTTTACTGTCGTATGCTCCAGAGAAGCCCATACAGAAAAAAATTGGCTCTTTTTTCCTCAAAATAAGATCTCAGACAGAGTTTCAAATAGCCAGCCTAACTAGACAAACCCTATTTTACTGGTTATACGAGCTTTTTGTCATAATCTAAATTCTTTCAAACCCAATGTACTTCAGCATGGACACTCCTTTCTGCACTATACTAATAATTCAAGAACCTATACCAGAAAAAATGATGTGGTACATCTAGGCTCTATCTTTTATATATACATGTGCCATCATAGTTTCAATCTTTCTCATATATCATATCTTGTGTAATAGCACTCAGACACAATCCAATCTGATCCGATTATTCTCCATGTATGCTCCACTTGATGCATGGTGAGGAATGTTATACAACATGTTTGACCAACATCAACTGTGGAACAAATTTTCTCAGGAAAAACAAAAATTCTGTTGTTTTATTATCCTACAAAAAAGTTACTTTACTAACAAAAATAGTAGCCTACACACCATGAATAGAATTGATATTGTTGGATATTCTACCATATGACTAACAGATGAAAAATCAGTTTTAAATATCTTGGCCAAATATCGTTGTCAACTCTGACAACCTAAAATATATGGAGAAAGAAATGTAATTGAAGGACTCTCATTTAAATCAGATGTTCCAACCACACTCCAAGAGTTTCAGTCTAGATTCATAACCTCAGAAATAATTAATCAATTTGAACAGTGCTTTTTTTACACTCCGAAGTCAAGACAAAACTTCTCTAATCAGCCTAGCTAGTACATCCAGACATCTCCCAACTTCATGTAGAAATCTTGATGAAGATCTGAATTTTGAAGATCTAAGTGTTAGAGTATATGCCTTACCACCTAGCCCAACCAGGATTGATGCAGGGATACCCAATGGCACTTAAGACCCATATTCAGACTTACATGACCCATATCTACAAGATGCCCAAGATCCTAATGAAGAGAACACTGAAGATCCACTTACCTACTTACAGAACCCAAATATGGATTTTAGAACTGTCAACTTGGCTTGTGGTGACACATCATCCCCCACTATTATTAAGCGCACTAAAATAAAGTGATCATTGTCACTTATCTAGCTAAGTCAGGAAGAGATAAGGCTTATCCTTATCTTCCAGCTGGCATTGTATAATAGACTTGTTTAAATTTTGTAAAGATATAGTTATCGATCAGAGCCTCTATAAAAAAAGGAGCTCATCTCAGTTGTAAGTATCGAATATTATAAAATATTCATCCTTTTCTATCTCACAAAATATTTTATTTAATTTTTTTTTGTTTTTTTTTAAATTTAGCTAATATTATTTTCTTCCTCTTTATCTAATGTCATTAAATATATTCTGGATTTATTTTTTATTTCAGAAGATCTGCTCATTAGAATATGACATAAATAGAATCCACAAAAAATCTTTATAATATAAAAAAAAATACTCCATGTTATAACATCAAATTTTGTTCGGATTCTTGAAATCTTGGGGATCACCACTGTGGGCATTGACAACGAAAGATGGTTATGGGTTGTTTTTCTTACTGAAGTTACTAATTGATGGGTGGAATCCAACACACAACCCTAATTAAGTATAAATAAAATGTGTGTATATATAGAATACTTAATTACTAAATTGTATACTAATTAAATTGTACGTTCGAAAAGAAAAAAGAAAAAAAGAAAAGAAAAAGAGTATATAGTTATTTTCCTTTAGAAAATGACATTGTCTTTGCTGATCGATTTGCCCAACTTTGCAAAATGATGAGATTCAAAAAAGTAGATATCTTATCTATCGGGGAAAAAAAAAGATATGGTCTATATTATATTGTCAAGTACCGCCCTAGGGGAAGAAATATATATAGATTATAGACACATGTATTTTGTTCTTTTCCATCGCCATGATTGCATACAGCTGTTTCTGCACTCAGCCCTACAAATTTGACTGTAAAATAAGGTTGACAGTTTTCTAGATATGATTGTTAATTTACTACAACAAAATCGGTATTTAATGACGGTTCTGGATCATATTACGACGATTAAACCAAATGTTGGAAAATAAGCCGCGGCTAACGATTAGCGACAATTTTAATTAATCGTTGAAATAATCGTCGCTAAATGTCTCTCAGTTTTGCGACGATTTATAACCGTTACTAAATAACAAATAAACGAAAACAACATTTTTTTTTCTATCATCAGTTTAAATTAAAAAAAATATATATTAATATATAATACCAAAATTTTAAGTTTAAAAAATTAATTTTTTTTTCATAAGTTTTAAAAGTAAAAAAATAAAATAAACTTATATAAAAAATAAATAAATTTTAGACAAAATTTTATTTAAAAAATAGTTTAAAAATATAATTATTTATGTTATTTTTTCTATCAATATAAATTTAAAAAAAATATCATTACACTGATTATAGAAAATAGAAATTAATTTGGTATATTATTTAAATTTTTATTAATGATTTTTTATGTTTATTATAAAATATTTTGCAGATAAAGATATATTTTTAAAGGATATATTGTTTGTAAAATCAACCTATAAATACTTTCTTAAATTTATAATAATATACAATGTAAAATATTTTTGGATATATATATTTATTTATTGAATATTATTATAATATTTTACTATTTGTTATTTTTCCTTTATTTAATGGATAATTTTAATAGTTATTTGATATTTTTATTTAAATTTTTTGAATAATTAAATAATATTGATAATAATAATAATAATAATAATAATATAAGTTTAATTTTTTTAATATTAATAAGATTGATATGGCTAAATATTTTGTAACTTCACCATCATATAAACAAAAATGACAAATAAAAACTACAAAAAAAGTAACTATATCCTATAGAGTAGTGCATTTAAGAAAATAATATTCTAGAAAAAGAAAGTTAAATTAAATGAAAAGGGTGTGACACTACTTAGTTATGTTGGTGGGTATGAGTTATGACAACAATAACTTCTGCTCAAAGGCGAGGGAGTGACTCCCATATTATAACAATTCTTTTTTTCCTTTGAAAAGTGAAGATTAAAACTAAAAAAGAACAATGCATACTTATCTTTTAAAAGCGCTAGCTCATAGCAAGAACTAAATACAATAATATTCCCGCCGCCTGTATATGTTGTGATTATTATTAGCATCAATTTGTCAAAGAGAAGGCCTAACATTGAAATTTTTATTCAACTTAGTTAAGCCTTTTATACATCCTATGACTCTCAGGGCGTAACATATAGTCAAGATATGCAGAACTTTATCATTTATATTTTTAGTGGAACAATGCTACCATATCAATAAATATTATTATTTTTAATTAATATTTAATTAATAATAATTTATATTTATATTATATATATTTTACATATAAAAAAATTATTTATATTTATATTTATTAAAATTTTATATACATAAATTAATATAATTTTATATTTATATTTTTTAAAATTTGTACATATAAATTAATAAAATTTATTTATTAAAAATAATTTAATATTTATATTAATTAAATAATAATTAAAAATATTAAAAATTATTGGCTTTAAAAATTTTTTTAGTATTAGTGAATAATGAATAATAAAATAAATTGAAAAATAAAAACAAATCAAATCTATGCTTAATATGGTCAATTAAGTTTAATCATTGAAATGATGAAATATAGATAACCTTTGAATATATAAGAGAAGAAATGGTTGCATGTCAATGAGTTATAACTCAAATGACATAGTCTCTTCATACTCATCTAAAAAGTCGCGGGTTCGAGTATTTCTATTTTGATAAAAAAAAAAAATGGTTGCATATCTAAATAATAATCATGTATTATATTGCTCTTCTTCTTCTAGTGTCATTTGTATGGGTAATAATTCATGTCCTAATATCAAATATAGGCATTAAAACACCCAATAAATTAAATATCCTAAAGTTCCAGCAGGGCCTAGGCTCTTTCCTATCATAGGAAACATCCTAGAACTTATTTGCAATTAACCTCACCAAGCACTAATTGCCATGCTTCTCAAATTTATGGACCCATAATATGTTTAAAGCTTGGCAACATAACCGCCATAATATGTTAAAAACCATCGCTATCTGGTTCTAAAATTGTCGCTATTTGTTAGAACTGGTGTAGTGTATCTCCACAATGTTAATGTGTGGGTTATGGATTACGGATTAATATGAATCACAAAAGTCACATCTAGAATCTAAATTAAATAAATTAAAATTTTTATAATTAGATAGAAGTTAGAGTAAAGTTTCAGGAACTAATATGAATTTTAACTCTAAAAAAATATCAAAAACAATATTATATAACTAATAACAAAAATTATCATTTTTAACTAATATTATTTGACAATAAAAATATTTTTATACTAAATTTTAAATTCTAAATCTTAAATAATAGTGGTATACAAATAAAATTTTAACCTAAAAGCTAAAATATTAACTAATATTAATGAAAAATATTAATTTTTAATATTTAAAAAAAAGTTAATTTCCAACAAGATTATTTAAAATCCTTGATTACTACTCCTACGTATAGTATGAAAAGTTAGTTACTTAATTGGGAGTAGATTGCCTTGCTTTTATTCCCTATGCATAAAGCCATAAATATCATTGCAAGCTCGGTTGCTGTGCGGTTTGATTCGATTATTTGAGAAAAAGTCATTTAATCTAATTTTATATTTATTTTTTAGTTTGGTTTGGTTCGATTTTTTATCAACACCAACTAAACCAAATCAAACCAATTAAAATCGATTTGGTTCGATTCGATTTTTTTAATTTTTCAAATAATTCGAAAAAATATCCCGTTCTAAACTTCTATCCATACTCTAAAATCAAATACCAGAGCAGAACTCAAATCAAGAATAAATAATAAAAAATTAAAATAATAGATGATTAGTAATCACAACCAAAGAAGAAGTAATCAGATCCAAAATCCTAAGCAAAACTCAGAACAGAACATACAATCAAAATAAAGAAATAATCAGATCCAAAACCTTAAACAAAACTCACAACCAAGAACAAATAATCAGTAATCAAAGCTAAAAATCAAAATAACAAATTAGAACGTATACAAGTATCAGATCAGAACCCAAAAACAAAACAACAACAAATAGTCAGATCCAACAAATTTAGAACTGCGAAGCGCCAGCGAATGATTATATGGCTGAGTATGTTTGCATATATGCTTATTGAATGAAATGTGAATGTTGCACTTCACTATCTAAGATACGAGTTTTCCTGGGTGAAAGCAGTGGCTAGCCACCACGTGCTCCGGACTCGATACTCTACTGACCCTATGTCGTAAGTGTGGCCGGACACTGTGAAAGTTTCGGATGAGCTCGCCCCCATGGATAAACACCAGTGTGGGTGTTGTGTATATGTATTGATAATTATGATTGAGAATAACTCAAGTTGGGGATGCACGACAGATGGACAGTCCAATGGTTAGCTACCAGGACTTGTCGGGATGGCTTTATAACTGACAGATGAGACTCATCAGCCGCTAGGACTGGCATACATCATATGCATTATATGTGAATTGTTTGAAATGCCTAATTGACTGCATATTACTTGCTAATTGTCTAACTGCCATATCTGCTTTCTATTTGTACATTTTCTTGTTGATATAATTGTGTTTGCGATATTATATTACTGATGGCAGTTGGAGGTTCAGAGGAATTGGAAAGGGGAGTACTAGTTAGGCTGAAGATCTCTAGCTAGTTGCATATTTCATTCATGGTTTAATCCGTTTATAAGCTTTGATTATCTGTTGGGAGTTCTAGGATTGCCTTCGGCTTTCCCAGGACCATTACATGTTAGATATGTGGGTATTGTTACCATACTGAGAACCTCCGGTTCTCATCCATGCGAATTTTGTAGTTTTCAGATGCAGGACGTGAGGTTCCTCGCTGAGGCACGCTGGAGACTTCTGTATTAGCGAAGATCCTTAGCTCTCGGGACTTTATTTTGGTTTTTATGTTCTTACTTAGATACCTATTATCTCCACTATATACATATATACTGTGTTGACTCCTCTTAGAGGTTATTTTGGAGAACAGGTTTTGTAATTCGTCTTTTGGGTTCCTTACTTTATATATATATATATGTATACTTCTATGCTCAGACCGGTTATCTTTGCAAACCAGGTCTCGAGTCTTAATATCCGTATTTTTGGCACTCTTTTATTTATATACTCGCGTTAGCTTATCCTTTATCTGTTTCGTTACGGTATTGATCGAAGTGTTGCGCTTTTCAATTTGCAATTTTGTTTTACCCTTTTTTTCTTCAAAGGCTCCTAGTTATAACCACTTTTTTTACACTACTATATATGCTAAATTTTATTTTTAGAGGTCTTAATACCTCGCCACCTTTGTTTTATGAGTTAAGCATAAGGCTCTGTGTGGTAGGGTGTTACATATACTGTTATCACACACAAGTTGAGAGGAGTTTGGAGAACCAAAGGCGATTATGAGGTTTTGGATGTTGGTTTTGGTTATTTCCTCATCAAGTTTGACTTATGGGAAAATAGAGAGAGTTCTTCTAGGCGGTCCGTGGATGATAACGGGAAATTATGTGGCGGTAAAGCCGTGGTGCCCTTCTTTCCGTCCATGTGAGGATTCCTTTGGATCTACTTTAGTTTGGATAAGAATCACCGGACTTAGCATCTGGTATTATAGTGAGAAGGCTATCTTAAACATAGCGAGAGCGGTGGGAAAGCCGATTAAGGTTGATTTAGCCACCAAGTCAGCTAAGCGTGGCAAATATGCAAGAGCGTGCATTCAAATCAATCTCGGCTAATCTGTGATATGCAAGATTCTGGTTGATGACTTTGAATACACCATTAAATAAGAGAACCCGCATCTCATTTGCGAAAAATGTAATTGCTTTGGGCATGTTACCCAGGATTGTGGGAAGGCAAAGGGGGAGGAAGAGACTCTACCGGTGGAAAGGACCGTCGCACCGTCACAGAAGGAACAAGATGGGGGAAAAGGCAAGCCATCAGCAACCACCAAGGTCAAATCAGCAGAGAAAATGGTGCACCATAATTTTGAATTTGAAAACGCAGGAGTCAATGCTGTGTTGAATATGGAACATGCGGATCTTGTGGGGGGAACGTTGCATGAGATTTTGGAAGATATTAATGCACCTATTGATGGGGAGTGGACTACGGTTACCAAAAAAGGAAAAGCTAAGATAGGCTCAAAAAGAGGCTTTATTCTTAAAAGGCCCAATGTTGATAAGAAACCAACACGGGTTGTTAAAGGCCCATTATTAGTTGATAGAGAGGTCAAGAAGCCCGCTCCAAAAGACAAGGCAACACACACAGAAAACTTTCCTTTCTTGGGAGTTCTTCGAGAGTGAGCAAAGAGGGCGTGACACCTGTTTTCTCGACATCGACCATTAATTCGAATCACAAGAGAAGGAGACCTCCCTCTCTTCAGAGTTCACCAACCGATCATGTCGGTGAAGACAAGCAAGATGAGACCAAACAGAAAGGAAGTGCTGTTCTAGAAGGAACTACCAAGATGCATGTGAGACAGAGGACCTTCGATGTGAGAGGTGGATGTTGCCGTTCTATCATCAAACTTGATTTTTATGGTTAGTGATTTTATGGACTTGATCAATTGGAACATAAGAGGAGCATCAAACAAGATAGCTCGAGTACATTGCAAATAATTGGTAAAACGATTTAATCTTACTTATGTTATTCTTGTAGAGACACATCTTACTTATGGATGGCTTTCCTTTCTCAATCACACAAAAAAAAAAAAAAAAAACAGACTTTAAAATTTTGAAGGACGAAAGGCAGTGGTAAAATGAGAATAATAATTCACCTAAATTACCAATCATTACATATATTATTATATATGAGCAAAATTTTATTTATAATAATATATAAATAAAATTTTTTATTTTTTATTAATATTTTACTAATATTTTATATTTTAAATTTAATAATATATAAATAAAATGTTAACTAAAAATATTATCTAATATCGATAAAAAAATATTTTCATAACATTTTTCATTATATATAACGACATCATCATCACTAGTTATATATGACCCCATAAAAATCTTTAAGTAAGGACAATTTATTATTTTATCACAATCTAGAGAGTAGGGCCTAACTTTTTTAAAACATAAAGTGAACAATATAAAATACAAAATTTCCTCCTACGCATACATATGCATGATTTTTCTCCATCCTCGGATCTGTTCATCACATCATCGTGACTTATGCCAAAGTTTTTCATATTTTATTCGTGAATAAATTTTTTGTGAATACTACGTATTGATAAGGATCGGATAAGGATAGAGATAATGTGTGTATGCGTATACCGTGTGTGTATCTATATAGACGTTGATATTAATTGGTTGATTGATTGGACGGAAAATAACTCTATATATATAGAGAAACTCTCACTAGTACACACAAGCAAGAAGCTAGCGCTAATAGCAATGGACTATGTTTCAATGCTTCTTCTATTGTCTTTTGTGTTGGTAACTATTCATGTCCTAATCTCAAACTTAGCCCAAAAAAAATCACTCAAACTTCCACCAGGGCCTAACCCTTTTCCAATCATAGGAAACATCTTAGATTTTGGTAATCAACCTCACCAAGCACTTGCTAAGCTTTCTCAAACCTATGGACCCATAATGACTATGAAGCTTGGTAACATAACCACCATAGTTATTTCATCTCCACAATTAGCCAAAGAAGTGCTCCATAAACGTGACCAAATCTTCTCCAATAGGACTATCCCAGATTCTGCTACAGCACATGACCACCACAAATTTTCAATTGTATGGTTGCCACCAACAACTCAATGGAGGAGTCTTAGGAAATTTTGCGCAACCAAAGTGTTCTCAACACAAAATCTAGACTCCGCAGAGGTTCTTGCTCTTCGTCGAAAGAAGGTTCGTGAATTACTGGATTTTGTGAAGGAAAAAAGTGAAAAGGGCGAAACTTTAGATATTGGTGATGTTTGTTTTACGACCGTGCTTAATTCGATATCAAACACTTTTTTCTCTATGGATTTGGCTCATTACACTTCTCAAAAGTCACAAGAGTTCAAGGATGTTATTTGGGGTGTCATGGAAGAAGTTGGAAGACCTAATGTTGTTGACTTCTTTCCAATGTTTCGGTTGCTTGATCCGCAAGGTGCGCGCACAAGACAGAAAGTTTACTTTGGGAAGCTACTTAATTTTTTTGATGGTCTTGTAGAAGAAAGATTGCAATCAAGAAGTTTGAGAATGGAGTCTAAGGATTGCAAAGACGTGTTAGATTCTGTGGTAGATCTCATTTTGGAAGGCAATTCAGAAGTTACCAGATCTCATGTGCTACATTTATTTCTGGTTAGTTTCTTTTTTTTTATGAAATAATAATAATAATAATAATAATAATAATAATAATAATAATAATAATAATAATAATAATAATAAAGTTTGAAAAGGAAATAAACGTAGAAATTATGTAAACCATAATAAAGTGGTTCCAATATTAGTTGCGTGCACTAAATCTATAGAATTTTAATTGCACTAATTATATTATTAAAATTGATAAAAGTGCATTACATTGATTTTTAAACCGTGTACACTTTTTTCATTAAAATATAATTAGTTTAATTAAAATCTTAAGAATTATTTTAGTGTACTTTTAGGCTATTTTAGGCTTAACTCAAAAACACCTAATTTGTAAATTCCTAAAACAATTATATTATAAAAGACTAACTTTATGATAATTATTGATGTTTGTAGTACTTTTTACTTTTTTAGTATTTTTTATAATATAAAAAACCATTTTTCTTTATCTTTTCTTACTTTTTATTAATTAATTTTAGAATAATGTATATTACATAATTAATAAATATTATTATTTTTTTAGTATTTGATTAGCAATAATTTATATCTATATTTATAAATATTTTACACAAATAAATATATAATTTATACTTATATTTATCAAAAGTTTTACGCACATAAAATAATATAATTTGTATCTATATTTTTTAAATTTATACACATAAATTAATAAAATTTATTTATTAAATATAATTTAATATTTAAATTGACCAAATAATAACTAAAAATATTAAAAGTTACAAGCTCCCAAGAATTTCTCTTATTTTTAATATCAAACATATAAAAGATACAAGAAAGATGTATCTAATTCTCTAGCATCTAATATTTTTCAAACTTTATTACGTATGAATGAAAAAATATAGAAAAGATACGAGAAAGATGTATCTAATTCTCTCACATCTAATCTTTTTCAAACTTTATTATATATGAATGAAAAAATCTTTTGTCTCTATCATTAAGAGGATCAACAATCTCTTTCTCATCAATGATTTGTCAATAAACCTTACAATACATTTCATCTATCTTTTGGATTTTTTTACTAATAATTAATGATATTATTAGGATTTATTTGTGGCTGGAATAGACACAACATCAAGCACAATAGAGTGGGCAATGACCGAACTAGTCCATAACTCTAAAAAACTAGTGAAAGTTAGAGAAGAACTTGAACAAGTCCTTGGCAAAGGTGAACAACAACTTGAAGAATCACATATTTCAAAGCTTCCTTTCCTAAGAGCAATTGTTAAGGAAACTTTACGTTTGCATCCACCTGCCCCATTTTTAGTGCCTCATAGGCCAGAAGATGATGTTGAACTATGTGGCTACATGGTGCCTAAAAATGCACAAATCCTAACAAATGTATGGGCTATGGGGAGAGATTCAAGTGTTTGGACCAATCCTAATGAATTCATGCCTGAAAGATTCTTGGAAAGTGAAATTGACTTTAAGGGACAAAATTTTGAGCTAATTCCCTTTGGAGCTGGAAGAAGAATTTGTCCTGGATTACCATTAGGGTTTAGGAGTATACACTTTGTGTTAGCTTCTCTTTTATTTGAATATGATTGGAAGCTTCCAAATAATGTAAAGCCAGAAGAGATGGATATGTCTGAGAAATACGGATTAACCTTGCACAAGGCACAACCTCTTCAAGTTATTCCTGTTTCCATGCATAACAATATCAAGTGATATATGTAAATTTAATTTGGACAATAAATAAAATAAAGTTGTGAAAATTAGACCCAATATTAATTGTTGAGAAGTTTGTTATAGTTAACCGGTTTATAGTTGCCTATGTTGTTTTATCTTTATGTTTTAGGCTTTTAGCTTGATTTTAAATTAATTATTTATTGTATCTCGTGCGTTTTAAAATTTGTTCGAGATATATTCATATAATTAAATAAATCCCGTATAGGCATCGATCATATTGGTTATAATGCTAGTCTATATTTTGGTTTAATGTTTTGGTTTTAGAATAGAAACAAAGAGTTGATGTTAAGTTTCGTATAGGATTAAATAAAATCAACTACGGTTGTTTTGCCTAATTTTCTTTGATTATCAAATATTTTTAAATTTTTTTTTGTATATTTTAAATGTATTAAAATTTTAAAGATTGAGTAATAACATCAATGCATGGCCAGCCATTACCTGTAACTTAAACAGAAAAATCTTCAAGTGATTTATATTTTTTTAAAATATTATTTACATATCAAAATTAATCATTACATATTTATGTATAAAATATATATACACTACAAGAAAACACGTCTTTTCCTACGCTTTTAAAGCGTGGTAAAAAGTTGAAAAAAGCGTAACGATAGTTTTTTTGCCACACTTTTTGAACTATTGGTACGCTTTTGAAAGGGTCACGTCTGAAAGGGTGCCGGTTGCTCTATCACCACGCTTTTGGTAACTTATTGCCACGCTTTATTTTTTGCCACGCTTTAAAATATCGCCACGCTTTAAAAGCGTGGCCATATGTGCCAGATATGGCTACGCTTTTAAGTGTGCCAATAGCAAGATATGGTTACGCTTTTGAAGCGTGCCAATAAAGTTACATATGGCTACGCTTTAAAAGCGTGGCTATATCCTTATCAAATTAAAAAAAATCCTAATATATACTTTTACATGTACTCTAATACACTCCAAAAATAATAAAAAACATTAACAAAAATATGTGAATATTAATCAATAAAAATTAGTATTACATTAGTAGAATTCAAACCAAATTAGCTATATCAATTTCTTATAGCCAAAATAGTTATAAAAATTAATAACATCCTCAAACATGTATTTTCTATTAAGTGATAAAAGAATAAAAGTTGAGTTATACATATTTTCCTGAACCATACTCCATAAATCTCTTCTTTTCCTCCTCCACTTCAAATCTCACATGTCACGTGAGGAACTACCATCGTTGTCTTTCAAGTCTGTGTCTACATTATGCTTCACTAAATACTCAGTTGTTACTTCCCGCTCGCAGACAACAGCGTAATACAGTGGTGTTTTTGTCCATCTTTATCCTTATAAAAGTACAAAACACAAGACAACATAAGCAAAATTTCAAATTCAGCATTCGGAAAATAACTAAAAATGCATAGAACGGTCTTCTACTACACATGCTAAACTAAGAGCAACTATTACAATAAGGAATATCGACTTAATTTAACATTCAAGCTAACTTCCATCATGTTTCCATTCCAGAAAAACAGTGGCAATACCTTTAAAACTAAGTACTTAAATTAGAATGTTTTGAATTGCAATATATGAAATACCATGGCATTAATATCTGCATTCCTGCTAATAAGAAACTCTGTGACATTAAGGTAGCCACAATCCACAGCCCAATGTAATGATGTCCGACCTTCACTATTTGCAACCACTCTCATTAATCAAATATTGAGAAAGGAAAAGTATAATAGCAAACTAAATGATTTGATATAATGTTATAGCAAAAATGATCCAAAAGATCCTTTATGACTATAGGAAACTGATGGTTAAATAACTGTGGATTTACCTTCAAGAGTGGAACTGGGGGTTAAGATGCCACTCAAGAAGCACATGCTTCTCATTAACTGCATCACGAATATACGGATACATATTCATTGCAGTTCTTGAATGAAAATCTCCACCGGCTTCAAAGACTTCCAACATGCTCTTATAGTTAGCAAGATGTGAAAGGATCCTAAACAAGAAATAGAGTAAAACAAAGGAACACATCAATCTACCTTCTGAAAACAAGTAACATTAAATAATATATGATATATGATGTACCTCATATATGGGTTCAATATTTTGAAAGAGGGGTTCCAAAACTGATCTTTGCATAGTCATGGAGATGGAACTAGATCATGGCCTAGAGAAATTTAAATAACAAAATCACATCAACAAAAATATCAAATTATAAGTGTATGTCTGTCAACAAAACAAGTGTCAAGTGAGAGAAATAAATCAAAATAACACAGGGAGCAAAAGAGCATACAATATTTAGCATTGTCACAAAAGAGTCGAATTCATCTACATACATCGTATTGGTGCTATTTACACATGAAAACTGATGTGATTTGGATCCCAAAACAACTTTATTTCCAACATTGTTAACTGATTCTCCTTGTTCTCCAGAAGCCAAGGCAAGCTAATCACTTTTTCTCTGAATCAACCCAATAGAGAAAAGGAGAAAAAAGAGAGAGAGAGAGAGAGAGAGAGAGAGAGAGAGAGAGAGAGAGAGAGAGAGAGAGAGATTAACAGAATATACATCAAATAGAAAGAAAATTGATTTACCTTTCTAACCGAAAAAGGAGGAAAAAATACATTGATTGTACCTTAAAGTGAGGCTTACAAGACAACTGTGCATCCCCTGAAAAATAAACCAAACTTTAATTAATGTACAGAGGAAATTCAAACCTTTTTGTGTGAATTAATTGGTTAAAAGTATTCCATAAAACTAGTTTCGAATCACAGTCAGCTCATACATCAATTACCATTTACCAAACTAGCAGCACATGCATCAATTACCATTTACCAACATGCCATGCCATGTGATCCAATCCAACAATTGTGCGAAGCAAAGAAAGTGACAGTGAAATCATTAGAGTGCTTGAGCATTACCCTTTCTTTGGTAATAGCTATTTTTAACAGTAGAAAAAATGCTAGATTTTAATTAATAACATCAAATACATGAACAATTTTGTATTTTAAAAGAATTTCTTTAGAGCACTAATTGAACTGAATTTTCTTTTTAAAACTTTTAATGCGAGAAACTGAGAATTATAGCAAAGAAATGAAAATAGCAAAGAAGCAGCAAAACAAAAAGTAAAAGGAAACTATAGAAACGATTGTCAATAGTTGAAAAATGAAATGAATTACCATTTGAATCAACTTCTTTTTCTTTATGCCTTTTCTTCTGGATAAACAAAACCAAATAGTAAGCACTTTCCCTAAATAAACATTAAGATATCAATTACCATAATAATACTAAAAGTTAGAAAATACTTACAGCCATCATGAAGTCTTCAACTACTAAAAAAAATATATATTCAAACCAAACAACGGCAAACAAATCTAGAAGTACAAAAACTCACCACCACTAGAAAGAAGATCTTGTGTTATTGGTTGGCCGGATTATGCCAAAGAAATTAGCTACATTTCAAAACACGTAAACACGTAAGCACTCTACTTTTTCAACTTCTTCGTCATCAAATTCATCTTTAAGAGGTTTTTGTGGCCTTCTTCTTCTCTTTTGTGTGGGAAGCTTTTCATCCTCACCACTTCCAGCATCTTCATGATTAACATTTAGCTTTTTACCCTTTCCTCTACCTCTACTCATAATCTTAAAATTCTCGGCAAATATATGATCATACAAACATGAAAATCTGCAAGCAAGTCAAGCCAAGTTTTAAGACTTTCATTAGAGAACTAAAGATATCAAAGGATTATAAACTCTAACTTCAAACTAAACAGGGTGCACTAGCATATTCTTCCCACCAGCACCTATTTATAATCAAGCATATGTGATATGTATGTACTCACAAAAACAAACACAATCCATGATGAGTCGCAGCAACATAGTGAAATGAAAATCTAAAAGGTTAATGATATTAAAGCTATGACTGAATTTGTGCCTAGGCAAAATAAGCCATAAGAAATATCACCCCCTCCCAAGTCCCAACCATTTCTATAGATAAACAAAGGACTTCTCATTGTTCTTGCACCATTTTATTATTCCATTCATTCACAATAAACAAGTTCTTTGAAACCCTGATTTTTCAGTGATAGAATAGTAAAACCCAAAAGATATTGCAACCACAGATTGGTTTCACATGCAGCATAAAACACACAGTAAGAGGATTAGGCGATTCAACGAAAAAAGAGCAAATCAAGTGAGAAATAATGCACAACTAAGCTTCTAATCTAAACAAAGTATTATTTGGAAGATCCACAATAAACCATACAAAGTATTAAATCCAATAACAACAAAACGAGACAAATAAGTTGCATAACCCAACAAAAACACTGACAAAAAATGTGGGTAACTTGGTTGACATCTCCAGCATAAGACTGAATGAATGGAATCTGCTGCAGCAGAAGAAAACTCTACAACAAGCAACATCAAAAAATGAGTTAATTTATATATCTCAATCTAGAAAAAGCAAGTGGATTCAAATAGCGAAAAACAAAAAGCTGAATAAACAGAGTTAAACTTGAAAATAATAAACAAATGAATCAGAGAATAAACAACATAAACAAAGAAGCACAAATGAATTTTGTTTAGATGAGAAGCCAAACCTTGCGAGTAACCTTGTTCTTCGGGAACTTGACGGTACCTGCGGTTCTCTCCTTCCATCGGTTCCTTTCAATTGGAAAATTAAAGAGTAATAACAATTAAAAGCACATATTTATTGTAATATTCAAAATAAATGATTAAATGATGATCGAAGATTTACTGAAAAAGCATGAACAGGTACTCAACAGTGACGATGGCGACCACCGTGACAGCTCCCTCTCGCGTGTCCCCCTCCTCCGCGACGGCAACGGTTCTCGTGGCTCCCTCGTCGGCAACCAGGAAGCACGACAGTGACTGACGCGACAGGAGCAGCTCCTCTTTCCCCTCCTCGGCGACGACGAAGCGCGAAGCTCCTCCAGCGGTAGCGATGGTTTAGTGACGGCTCCTCCTCTCTCATCGTCGCACTCTCTCCCTCTCTCTCGGGTTTGACTCAACAATGGCGGCGGGCTGGGCGCGACGGAGATGGCAGCAAGGCGGCGTCTCCTTCCTCAAGCTCTCCTCTTCCGCGTGGGTGAGGTGGTGCGTGTGTGTATTGTGTTGTGTGCGTTGGAGAGGGGAAAAGGGGGAGTGAGGATGCGGTGCTGTTGTGAGGGGAAAGGGGGCCCATGTGGTCGGTGTTAGGTTAGGGTTTGTTAATTAAAAACGAGTAAGGTTAGTGTTGCGGAACAGGGATCCCGGACGATGTTCTTCGGATTGCTGGGGTCGCCGAGTACTACCCTGGGGTCTTTGGAAGAGTTTAGGTTTCTTTCGAAGGGCCTTCCTTGAATACAAAAGGTTCGAAGAGTTTCAGGATTCTAAGGAGAAAGAGATTTTGAAAGATGGTGTGCAATGTAATTAAGTAATTATATTCTGTTCGAAACATTTTTTTTTCAATCTTTTTGGCCACGCTTTTGAAGCGTGCCAAAAGAGTTGTAGGAAATCGCTACGCTTTTAAAATGTCACTATAATAAAATATTGTCACCACGCTTTAAAAGTGTACCTATTTTTCTCTATGGCTACGCTTTTTAAGTGTGACAACAAAAAGCATGGTCAAATCTCGAATCAATTGCCACCCTCATAAAAGCGTAGCTATAGACCCCTTTCGCCATGCTTTTTAAGCGTAGCAAGAAAAAACGTGGCCAAATCTCTAATCAATCTCGGCCAATTAAGGTTGATTAAGGAAAAGCCGATTAAGGTTGATTTAGCCACCAAGTCAGCTGAGCGTGGCAAATATGCAAGAGCGTGCATTCAAATCAATCTCTGCCAATCTGTGATACGCAAGATTCTGGTTGATGGCTTTGAATACGCCATTGAATACGAGAACCTGCATCTCATTTGCGAAAAATGCAATTGCTTTGGGCATGTGACCCGAGATTGTGGGAAGGCAAAGAGGTAGGAAGAGACTCTACCGGTGGAAAGGACCGCCGCATCGTCACGGAAGGAACAAGATGGGGGAAAAGGCGAGCCATTAGCAACCACCAAGGTCAAATCGGCAGAGAAAACGGTGCACCAGAATTTTGAGTTTGAAAACGCATGAGTCAATGCTATGTTGAATATGGAACATGCGGATCTTGTTGGGGGAACGTTGCATGAGATTTCGGAAGATATTAATGCACCTATTGATGGGGAGTGGACTACGGTTACCAAAAAAGGGAAAGCTAAGATAGGCTCAAAAAGAGGCTTTATTCTTAGAAGGCCCAATGTTGATAAGAAACCAACACGGGTTGTTAAGGGTCCATTATTAGTTGATAAAGAGGTCAAGAAGCCTGCTCCAAAAGGCAAGGCAACACGCACAAAGAAACCTTCATTTTTTGGGAGTTCTTCGAGAATGAGCAAAGGGGGCGTGGCACCTGTTTTCTTGACACCGACCATTAGTTCGAATCACAAGAGACGGAGACCTCCCTCTCTTCAGAGTTCACCAACCGATCATGTCGGTGGAAACAAGCAAGATGAGACTAAACAGGAAGGAAGTGCTGTTCTGGAAGGAACTGCCAAGATGGGAGACAAAGGACCCTCGATGTGAGAGATGGGTGTTGCCATTCCATCATCAAGCTTGGTTTTTATGGTTAGTGATTTTATGAACTTGATCAGTTAGAACGTAAGAGGAGCATCAAACAAGATGGCTTGAGTACACTGCAAAGAATTGAGAGACTGAGACTGAGACTGAGAGGCTAAAAAAGATGGTAGTGAGATGGTAGTATTTGTTTTGAGGTACTGAGACAGAGACTGAGAGACTAAGATTCAGTATCATGTTTGTTGGTTCAGAGATTGGTACTAAAATTTCTGTTTCCGTTTCCAAAATTTCAGTATTTTAGTACCTCCAAAAAGTAGGAACATATGAGACTAAAATTTTTAGAGATGGAAACTGAAACTTTAATAACATTTTATACCTAAAATATCCTCATTTCAATTAATTAATTCCAATTTTACTTTTTGTGCAAATTAAATTAGAATTTCATTCTTGTTTCAATTTTTATCTTCCATTTTGCACCAAACAGAATACTGAGATTTATGTCAATCTCTATCTCTTAATCTTAGTCTTTCCGTCTCTATCTCTCCACCAAACGTTACTTTTTGTGAACAATAAAATACAAAATCATTTGCAAAATTTTCTCCTACGCATACATGAATCATTTTTCTCCATCCTCGGATCTGTTCACATCATCCTGACTTATGCCAAAGTTTTTCATATTTTATTTGTGAATAAATTTTTTGTGGATACTACGTTATTGATAAGGATCGGATAAGGATAGAGATAATGTGTGTATGCGTATATATCGTGTGTATATATAGGGATATGTTAGGTAATCAATAAATTTTTTAAACAGTATAAATAATAAGCTTTTAAAATTAGCTCAATTTAAGTAAAATACATTATACTTTAAATTATACACATAAATCTTAATATTAGTATAATCATCTGTACACTTCGTGAATTGAACATCTGAACATCTAATGAATTGAATATTCAATATATCACAATGTCTAATATTTTTATTGTCTACCTATACTTTTCTATATATATAGATGTTGATATTAATTGGTTGATTGATTGGACGGAAAATAACTCTATATATATAGAGAAACTCTCACTAATACACACAAGCAAGAAGCTAGCAATAAAAAATAATATTATTGTAGCTAGCGCTAATAGCTCAATGGACTATGTTTCAATGCTTCTTCTATTGTCTTTTGTGTTGGTAAGTATTCATGTCCTAATCTCAAACTTAGTAAAAAAAAAATCACCCAAATCCCTCAAACTTCCACCAGGGCCTAACCCATTTCCAATCATAGGAAACATCTTAGATTTTGGTAATCAACCTCATCAAGCACTTGCTAAACTTTCTCAAACCTATGGACCCATCATGGCTATGAAGCTTGGTAACATAACCACCATAGTTATTTCATCTCCACAATTAGCCAAAGAAGTGCTCCATAAACATGACCAAATCTTCTCCAATAGGACTATCCCAGATTCCGCTACAGCACATGACCACCACAAATTTTCAGTTGTATGGTTGCCACCAACATCTCAATGGAGGAGTCTTAGGAAAGTTTGCGCAACCAAAGTGTTCTCAACACAAAATCTAGACTCGACACAGGTTCTTACTCTTCGTCGAAAGAAGGTTCGTGAATTACTGGATTTTGTGAAGGAAAAAAGTGAAAAGGGAGAAACTTTAGATATTGGTGATGTTTGTTTTACTACCGTGCTTAATTCGATATCAAACACTTTTTTCTCTATGGATTTGGCTCATTACACTTCTCAAAAGTCACAAGAGTTCAAGGATGTTATTTGGGGTGTCATGGAAGAAGTTGGAAGACCTAATGTTGTTGACTTCTTTCCAATGTTTCGGTTGCTTGATCCGCAAGGTGCGCGCGCAAGACAGAAAGTTTACTTTGGGAAGCTACTTAATTTTTTTGATGGTCTTGTAGAAGAAAGATTGCAATCAAGAAGTTTGAGAATGGGGTCTAAGGATTGCAAAGATGTGTTAGATTCTGTGGTAGATCTCATTTTGGAAGGCAATTCTGAAGTTACTAGATCTCATGTGCCACATTTATTTATGGTTAGTTTCTTTTTCTTTTTTATGAAATAATAATAATAATAAAGTTTGAAAAAGAAATAAACGTAGGACTTATGTAAATCATAATATAAAGTGGTTCTACATTAGTTGCGTGCACTAAATCTATGAAATTTTAATTGTACTAATTATATGATTAAAATTGACAAAAGTATATTACATTAATTTTTAACTGGGTACACTTTTTTCATATTTAAAAATATAATTAATTTAATTAAAATTTTAAAAATGATTTTAGTGTACGTGATCAATCTAGTAGACTATTTTATGCTTAACTCAAAAACACTTAATTTGTAAATTCCTAAAACAATTATATTATAAAAGACCAACTTTATGATAATTTATGTTTGTAGTACTTTTTACTCTTTTAGTATTTTTTATAATATAAAAGAGAATTTTTTTATCTTTTTTATTTTTTATTAATTATTTTTAGAATAATCTACATGACTAATAAATATTATTATTTTTTTATCAGTATTTAGTTAGTAATAATTTATATCCATGCATATTTATAAATATTTTGCACACAATAAGTATATAATTTGTACTTATATTTATAAAAAATTTTACACACATAAATTAATACACTTTGTACTTACAATAAAATTTATTTATTAAAAATAATTTAATATTTAAACTGATCAAATAATGGTTAAAAAGACAAGTTAGGAATATAAAATAGCACGTTCATTTAGATCTTTTTACATCATGTACGTTCATGTACATTGTGTGATTATATCCTTTTATCCTAAGGTTCAGTGCTTGACTGCTGAGTTTGATTATAAATGACTACTGAGTTTGATTATACTCAAGTTTAGTGCTATATTTGACTAATGAGTTTGATTATATTTGACTATTGAATTTGATTATAAATATTTATTGAATTTAATTATAGTCACGTTCAGTGCTATATTTGACTATTGAGTTTGACTATAATAAAATTCGAGTAAGAAGTTGTGGATTTAAGAAATAGTAACATCTAATAGGGCTTATTGAGTGAGTTTTCGAAAAAAAAAGAGAAGGGTAGCGTGTGGAATGATGAAATGGAGTGATTGTGAGTTTTCCTTTCGTTTTCTCGCCTTAGTTAGAGAGAAAAGTTTTTGGTGGGCCCCACATCACTTTTTGCTATGGTTGTAATTTTCCTTCACATTTTCTTTCAAAAACCAAACAAATAAAAGTATACATTTTCCTTCTATTTCTTTCCGTCCATATCAAATTCTCCCTATTTTCCATCTAAACAAACATAGCCTAAGAGAATCAACAATCTCTATCTCATCAATCATCTGTCAATAAACCTTACAATACATTTCATCTATCTTTTGGATTTTTTTACTAATAATTAATGATATTATTAGGATTTATTTGTGGCTGGAGTAGACACAACATCAAGCACAATAGAGTGGGCAATGACCGAACTAGTCCATAACTCTAAAAAACTAGATAAAGTTAGAGAAGAACTTGAACAAGTCCTTGGCAAAGGTGAACAACAACTTGAAGAATCACACATTTCAAAGCTTCCTTTCCTAAGAGCAATTGTTAAGGAAACTTTACGTTTGCATCCACCTGGTCCATTTTTAGTGCCTCATAGGCCAGAAGATGATGTTGAACTATGTGGCTATATGGTGCCTAAAAATGCACAAATCTTAACAAATGTATGGGCTATGGGGAGAGATTCAAGTGTTTGGACAAACCCAAATGAATTCATGCCTGAAAGGTTCTTGGAAAGTGAAATTGACTTTAAGGGACAAAATTTTGAGCTAATTCCCTTTGGAGCAGGAAGAAGAATTTGCCCTGGATTACCATTAGGATTTAGGAGTATACACTTTGTGTTAGCTTCTCTTTTATTTGAATATGATTGGAAGCTTCCAAATAATGTAAAGCCAGAAGAGATGGATATGTCTGAGAAATATGGATTAACCTTGCACAAGGCACAACCTCTTCAAGTTATTCCTGTTTCCATGCATAACAATATCAAGTGATATATGTAAATTTAATTTGGACAATAAATAAAATAAATTTGTGAAGATTAGACCCAATATTAATGGTTGAGAAGTTTATTATAGTTAACGGCCGGTTTATAGTTGCCTATGTTGTTTTATCTTTATGTTTTAGGCTTTTAGCTTGATTTTAAATTAATTAATTATTGTATCTCGTGCGTTTTAAAATTTGTTCGAGATATATTCATATAATTAAATAAATCCCGTATAGGCATTGATCAAATTGGTTATAATGCTAGTCTATATTTTGGTTTAATGCTTTGGTTTTAGAATAGAAAGAAAGAGTTGATGTTAAGTTTCGTATAGGAATAACTTCTTTCGGTAATGTTAATTAGACAAAACCAAAAAAAAAAAAAGTAAAAATTTACCTTATTTAATATTTATTAATTATCACAATAATTAATGAATGTTAAATAAAATAAATTATAATTATTTTTGATTAATTTTTTTTTAGGGTTAAGTACTGAAATCGTCCCTAAGGTCTAGGGTGAAAATCAAAATCGTCCCCAACCTTTTTTTGTTATTAAAATCATCCTCAACGTTACAAAACGTTATAAAATCGTCCTTTTCTACTTTAATTTTATTTTTTTACCAAATTGCCCTTAATTAATAATTAATATAAATGATAAAAATAATATTAAAAACTAAAAACAAATCCCCCTTCCCTCCCCCCCCCAGCCCCCCGCCCCCGACCTGCACCCCCACTCCTTTCTCTTCCCTTTCTTCTCTCCCTCATCCAAGCAGAAAATCTACAAGCAAAAAACCTCACAACAAACTCAGATTATGCAATACAAATAGAAATTTCAGTTCACACAGAAGAAGATGAAGAAGACGCAGAAGAAAAATCAGATTTCTGTTTCCTAGTCCAACCACAGCAGCAACAACCAAAATCAACAGAATGGCAGTTCAAACAACAATTCAGCAATCCTCATTGTCAAGTTATAGTTACAAATATGCGGTGTCACAATTTCAAAAACAACAACAAAATTCATGCCAAACTTCAAACCAGATTTGAACAAAACCGCATCCGCATCAGAGATATCTTCTTCCATGAACAAGTTCAATCGATTTGAACACACAAGCAACCCGAATTTCAATTCTACAATCAGATTTCCTGATTCAGGGACCAGCTTACATGTATGCCGGAACGCAACCTTTGGATGCCGGTGGTCGTCCGGGCGGGGAACACATCCGATCTAGGACGAAGCAGCGGCAGATCTGACAACAAGTATCGGCGCCAAGGACGGCACCTCTGTGAAGGGGGAGCAGATGCTTGCGACGCCCTGGGTTGACGGAGTGGCAGCAGCGATCGGCACCGGAGATCCTTGAAGGTGTGGCGGAGGGTTCCGACGCGTTTCTCCGAAGGGTTTGTCGGAGGGTTCCACCTGATGCAACTCAAGCAAGCTCTTCTCGATCTCTTTCGCCGCATCGTGCCTGTCCTGAATCTCAACCACGGTTTCCATCACTTTTCCCATCCCATGCTCCCCAATCGCCTTCCCCAAGAACTCCTCTTCCTCGCCATTCGAAATGATCTTCTCGATCACTTCTTCGTCCGGGTACTCACCGGTCACCGTGAAGTACCTTCTTTCAACAGTCTCCTTGTACTCTGTCATCATCCTTTGCCTCAGCCCCTGGAATTCCATCATCAGCTCCTTCAGCTTCTTCCAGAGCCCGTTCGTGACCACAATCCGAGTGCGGTAGATGGCAGTTGTGGTCCCGTCCTTGAGTCCCGAGAGCCTCCTTGTCCATGTCTTCCAGATGGGCTCGAATGGCCCGGGCCTTCTTCGAGGGAAAGGGAAGAGAAGAGAGTGGGGGTGCAGGTGGGGGTGGGGGAGGGGGTGTTTTTAGTTTTTAATATTATTTTTATTATTTATATTAATTATTAATTAAGGGTAATTTAGTAAAAAAAATAAAATTAAAGTAGAAAAGGACGATTTTATAACGTTTTGTAATGTTGAGGATGATTTTAATAACAAAAAAAGGTCGGGGACGATTTTGATTTTCACCCCAGACCTTAAGGACGATTTCAGTACTTAACCCTTTTTTTTTATATCAAATATTTTTGAACTTCTTTTTCTTGTATATTTTAAATGTATTAAAATTGTAAAGATTGGGTAATAACGTCAATGCATGCCCAGCCATTACCTGTAACTTAAACAGAAAAATCTTCAAGTGATTTATATTTTTTTAAAATATTATTTACATATCAAAATTAATCATTACATATTTATGTATAAAATATATGTATAATTTAATTTATTTTTAATATATATATTTTATATTCTATCTTAATAGTTAATTTTAGTATATAATTGGAATAGCTGTTTTTTTCTTCTTTTGGTATATAAAGTTTTCGATTTGTATCAAATATATTTCTTACGGCTAATTTTTTAAAAAATTTAAGATCAATTCAACAACAATTTTATGAGAACAACCCTCAACACAAGCAAATCAAGCATTATTGTTAGATTGGTCTTAAATTTTTTGAAAATTTAGCCGTCGATAGTATATTTGATGCAAATCGAAAACTTTTGGGAAAAAATTGAAACAAAATAAAACTTAGAGATATTTTTAAAAATTTTACCAAACGGATAAAAAATATACTTTACCCTTTAAATTAAATAATTTTGTTTGAACAGTAAGAAAGTGAATTGTAGTAATATACTATTATCATGTTTGTAATATTAGATTTTAAGTCTTTAAAAATTTAAGAATAAATCACCCATCTAAATGAATTTCATTCAATATTATCCGTTTATTTTTAATTCTTTTATTATTAATACGTTTTATACAAATCTTTTTGAGCTAGAACGATTTAGTAGTAGATATTAGTAAATTGTATTAGGTTATAATAAGAGATAGAGATATAGATAAATTATTTTAGCTAAATACGATTTAATAAATAATACAATTATATATAATTCAGTTAAAGCCAATTTATTAAAAGATGAGAATTTATATGAATCGGTTTTAGCCATTTTAATTTACTAAGAGAAAAAAATATATAAACGTTAAAAATAATAAATAATTTAAAAATTTGAGAATTAACTAAAATCAAAGCTACTCATGCATTATATCTGTATTGTTTTTCTAAAATGTTATAAAAATTAGAAAGTTAAGTAAATTTATATTAGTTTAATAATTACTGAAATAACACACACACAATACTATTATTTCTTATATTTGTGTATTGGTTTCTTCTCCTTCAAAAATAAAAACATGTAGGTATTCTTTTGTTCTTTAAAAAAATAGAAGTTGCTAGGTATATCATGTTTACTATGTTTTATTGATAGTTAAATATATAAGTTTTCAATAAAATAACTTTAATAAGTATTTATCTAAACAATAGTATTTTACCCATTAATAATAGAATTAAATGATATGATTGTATTAAAATTTAGAATTAATAATTTATAAAACTAGTTGCAATGAAATATATTTAAAATAAAAGGATTAATTATCTTTTTTATAAGTGTAATTTTTTTATGCTTCTGTAAGTATAATTTTTATTTGACTATTTATCTATTATTATATAGAGCGAGAAAAGGATTATTATCACACCTCAATTAATAGAATTTTATTTAATCATCTTAAATTATCTTTTTTTCTATTTTATACCTAAATTAATATTACCCAAATTTATTATCACTAATACTATAAAATTAAATTAATATTTTTTTAATCATATAATAATAGTCATGTGCATATATAATACATGGCATATAGTATATAGTATATAGTATATAGTATAATCATTAAAAAAAATTACAGATGAATTATAAGCTTCAATATATATATATTCTGAATTTTCATCTAACATTATTTTATTGTGTTTATACAATTTAAACTAATAGCGAGTAAATTAAAATTATCATAAATGTTCATGTCAATTTCACAAATTTTATATAAATTTACTTATTTGATAATTATATAACTATTTAGAAAATAATTTTATTTTAGTACTTGAATAAAATAAAAATTATTTTTAAATAAAAAAAGAATTATGTTGACATTGATTTTTAATTAAATTTATAAATTATTATTATTATTAAAAAAATTATTTGATTCGAATTTTTATGTGTAAAAAAATTTTATTTAATTTTTTATTTAATTTTTTTAACCTTTTTATGGCTCAATTAATTTCAAAAATTCCTATTCATGGTATCCGTCCTAACATGGCCGCTAGATTATTATTCTTTTCTTCTGTTTAATCTTTATTTCGAGAATTTTTCTGACGTTACAATATATATTAATGGACAAAAATTTAACTTGTAATTGATCCGTACTTAGTACAGCAGTGTTTCAATAAAGTAGTTAGAACATGTGAAAATTTTCCTATTCTATTATTTGGGTTACCTCCCCCAAAGTAAAAAATAACGTCACAATTTAATGCTATATGTACATAATTTTGGCCATATTTCCAAAATAAACAAAGGAAAAAAAAAAGGTACTCCAAAGTGTATCATATACTCTTCTAACATTCATCAAGTCTTCGTTTAACTTGTGAGAGAGAGGTAACCAACTCTAAACGTTAAAAACAAAAATAAAACTATTTATCCAAAATTTTAAAGTTAAATTAAGTTGATAAAATGCATACATATTAAAAATATTATAGCAGCAGATATCTATTATATATTATTAATTTTATAATTAAAATATATTATATATTATTTTTTTATTATAATTAAAATCAAATTTTTCTTTTTAAAATTATAGAGTTCTTTTTTTTATTATTATTATTTTATCTCTCTTATATATCATTATCAATAATTAATTACAAATTTGATAATTAAATGTACAATATAACATTTTTTTATATTTAAATTAAATTAAAATTAAAATATTAAAATTAAAATATAACTATATTATATATTATATATTACTAACTAATTTAATAACAAAAATATATCACATGACATTCTTTTATTAAAATTAAGAGAAAATATTTCCTTCCAACATTAATAAATTTCCTTTCTACATTCTCTTATCTACCTTTTTTCTTTTTTTTATTTCTGTCTACTAGTAATTTGACAAATCAAAATATGTTACTAGATATTTTTTATTATAATTAAAATAAATTTTTTCTTCCAAAATTAACAAACTCCATCTCTCATACTTTTTCTTTATATTTCTCTCTTTTCTCCCATTTTTTATTTTTCTCTACTTTTTTGTTCTATAAAAAAAATTAACAATATAATATAATTCAAATAAACGATATTATTATTATATGTATATTTTTTATTTAGTTTTAAAATTTTACTGCTTATATTTTTAATTTATATTTTTACTTTCTTTTTTCAAATATTTATTATATATAATTGAGAGAGAATACTAATGTTGTGATTAAAAGTTAGAATCAAAATTTAATTATTTTTTTTAAAAATAATTTTAAATTAATTTTATAATTATCATTATAATTTTTTTTATGCTAATATCTAATTATATTTTTATATACATAAAGAAAAAAAATATTATTTTTAAATAGTAAGCATAAAAATTAATTATTTCTATTTGTGCAACAAACTTAACACCTAATCAAATGTAAAAGTATATATGTTAAATTCTTTCAAATTTTAGATAACAAATGTTATAATTAATTATTAATAAAAATTAGACTCTTTCACATGAAGATAATAACTAAGAATCTTATTATTTGATATTTTTTTTTATCTATAAAGGTTCTGGTCTTTTTAGCCGACGAGACTTTTATCCCTTTACGATCTTTTTATAAAAGAAGCTTAATTTTATAAATTTTTTGTACAATTAATATAATTTTAAAAGATTTATATTTTTATAATGTTATTACGGATAAAAATACTAGCATATATCTGGTGTAAAAGAAACTTGCCAAAGAAGAAAATAATGCAACCAATAACCATGGATTATTACTACCTTGCACTTCTCATATATATCTTGTGTGTGGATATGCATTCGTGTTCTTATATCATATAAGAACGCAGTTATATCCAAATTAAGCATTAAAAACCCAAAACCCTCAATTGTCCACTAGGACCTAACCCTTTTCCTATCATAGAATTACAAAAAAGTTATATATATATATATATATGAGTTTAACTCTTAGAATTGAAATTGAATGGATAAGCCAGAAATTATGTTGAATTATATGACTACATGGTGCCTAAAATTGCACAAATCTTGTATTCTTTGATATAGAATACTAAATTCTTAATGTATTTTCACATATTTATAATGGTTAATTTTATCTTTTTTTAGCTTGATTTAAATTAATTAATTATATCCCATTTTAATATTCTTGACAGATATATTCATATAAATAAATCCCGTATAGGCATTAATTTGGTGTAAAATATATTTTGGTTATTTTGTTTTTAGATTAAAAAGAAAGGGGGTGTTATATTTCCAATAGAGATAACCTCTTTTTCTTTAATTTTAAAATTTTGAAGTAAAATGAGTAATAACATCAATATTAACTTTTCAAAGAAAATCTTCAAGTGATTAAGTTTTTTTTTTTTTTTTTTTTTTTTTTTTTTTTTTTTTTTTTATAAAACTGAATACAATATTATATATGGTGGGAACCTAATCCCTCAAGCTAAAAACAACAAAACAATTTAATGCTGTACATATCTTTTATTTCTCCCCGCAAAGTTTGTGTTAGGTACGCCTTCATTCTCTATATCACATGACACATTCAATTCTTGGTTTAACTTGCCGACCATATAACCACAAATTAAATCAAGGATAATATGTCACATTCTACATGTGCCTTAAACGAAGAAGACGATGAGATTTGACAGAAAAACACTATACTATACTAAAACATTAAGAGAAAAAAAAAAAAAAAAACAGAGGCCTATTAATTCTGTTATTTTTGAAAAGAGTATGTTTTTCCTATTTTTTCTAGACAGGTTACACTCCCACATAAAGAGTTACAAACTGCTATATATATATGAACAGTTGTCACGTTAAAACTATTTCTTGCATCCATACTAATGTCATAATGAGAAACAAACACTCTAAATATGGTTGGTAGTAGGCTTATAATAAGAGCTAAATCTTCTCCCGAAAAAAAAAAAACAATAGAGTAGAAAAAGAATCAATAACCTCATGACGATCAAGATCCAAGAGCAGTGGCAGGAACAAAAAAGAAAAACTTGCGAACGAGCGAAAACTCGACGAGGACAATGTCAATAACATAGCCAGTAACATGAAGCTTCAAATTCCTCAAAACAAAATATCCCCCTACCATTCTTACCTTCAGAATGTGTTTCGCAACGGAGCAATGAAGAAGAGGGAACAAGACCGCTAGCGACAAGCACGAACTAGACATGCTGATGCAACGGACAACGAAGCTAGAACAGGAAAAGAAGCTGGTGACGCGAAGAATTGGACCTGGCAGTGGACGACAAAGCATGCTAGACCAGGCAAGGAAGATGGCGAAGAACGGCGGGACGACGGCAGTGAGAAGAATGGCAGCGGTACTGGAGGCTAGGGTTTGTTGGTAGTCTTAAATTGGCCCCTGAAATTTCAATTGACTTAATTTGAACCCTCAAGTTTTAATAAGTGACTCACGTTAGTCCTTCTGTTAATCTCCATTAACGGAATGCTTACCTGGAACGTCAAGTGACACGTGAACCATTACATGGCCTGATAAGACTGTGCTGACATGAAAAAATTAGTTTAGACTCAATTTAGCCTCTTTTAATAAACATAAAATCCTAACAAGTGACAAAGTCCCAAATTGAGATCATTGTTTGGGTGTTGGAGAAGATGGCGGAGAGTACCAGACAAAGTTTCAAAAGCTGCAATAGGTCTCATATAATGTTAGTACCTAGCAGTAACTATGAACCCAAGTGATATCATCATTTTCCATCTATTGATGTTGAGACTGTAAAGAAACAAAATTTGTCCAAAGTCTGTTACAATTTACACACCAAATCAATACAGCTAACAACACAATATAGTGACCAACATATGAATTCTAATGAATTAATGATTAAGGAATTACCACATAGACAGAGGGAGTGAGATGGGTAATGAAAGATACAATAAAGGCAAACATTATTATAGGAATTGGCCAAAGTGAAATGGTTCCTGCCACTTGTGCTATGATTTCCTCTTGGTATAAGAGGCTTCAAATTAGGGTGGTGAAGATGAACACCGAAAGAAGAATCAGTGAAGTTAGGAACAAAACAATCCATAATTTTTGAAGGTACACTTCCATCATGCCATATTTCTTTGCACCGTATGCTTGACCACACAGTGTTGACAAAGCACTTGCCATTCCTAATTGCAATAATTGTCATTATAAACATAAATAAAATCGGAGGAAGAACTTAGTAATGTGAATAGGGACCATATTATGATTGCAATTGTATTTGTAGTACAAACAAGTCAAGACAATTCAACAAAATAAATTCATAGCATAGGTTAAATTGAAACACAAAATACAAACAAAAAAGCACAGATAAAACCTTTGAAGTAACACCATTTTGATTATTCTGATAGCAAAAGTTCAAAAGCTTGAAATCTTATTTTCTTTTTTTATTTTAGAAAATAACAGGAATCATTATTGATTGATAGCAGAAGTTGAAGTACACCAAAAAATATTACAGAAAAAAAATTGAATTTTAATTGACGAAGCAGAAGAGAATCCTCCAGATTCTTTTTAACACAAATATTGTTCCATCCCCAAAATAAAAATAAAAAAAGGAGAGAATAAGCTCTTTTTGTCAAATTTATTTAATTAATAATAAAGAAAATCTTAGCAAGCCACTAAACCCAATCCATTTGAGCATCAAATAATGAAATCAATGGCTTATAAATCCCAATCAAGAAAAGACCCAAAACATGATATTGAACCCAATCGTAGAATGGTTGTATTACTATATTTCTGGGAGAAACGGTGGTGCACAAGTTGTTCTTCCTCATCCTAGCAAACGGAAACACGTGCGACGAACTTTGCCGGCGACCTAAAGTGGCAACGACATTGATCTTCCACAGTATGGTGTATGCGAGAGAATGAAAAAAAAAAGAAGAAGAGTTTCCTTGTTTGAGTGATTTGATCATAGGTGATGAAGTGTAATTGAATTTTAGCCCCAAAATGGATAAAACGATGCGTCTAAAGAGAGATTACGCGCCAAGAAAGAAACGACGCCATTTAATAAGGTTAGGTGTCAGACCTACGTGTTACTTAATGTTCCAGGTAAGCATTCTGTTAATGGAGATTCACAGAAGGGCTAACATGAGTCACTTATTAAAATTTGGGGGTTCAAATTGAGTCAATTGAAATTTCAGGGACCAATTTGAGACTACCAGCAAATTTCAGGGGCCATTTTGAATATTAACTCTACAAACTGCTATAGATATGAATAGTTGTCACATTAAAACTATTTCTTGCATCCATACTAATGTCATGATGAGAAATAAACACTCTAAATATGGTAGGTAGTAGGCTTCTAATAAGAGCTAAATTTTCCCCCAATGAAAAAAAAACAATGGAGTAGGAAAAGAATCAATAACCTCATGATAATCAAGATCCAAGAACAGTGGCAAGAACAAAAAAGAAGAACTTGCAAATGAGCAAAAACTCGATGAGGACAATGTCAATAGCATGGCCAGTAACATGAAGCTCAAATTCCTCAAAACAAAAAATCCCCCTGCCATTCTCACCTTCGGAACGAGCTTCACAACGTAGTAATGAGGGAGAGGGAGCAAGACCGCTAGCGACAAGCACGAACTAGACATGCCGACGCAACAGACGACAAAGCTAGAACAGGAAAAGAAGCTGGTGACGCGAAGAATTGGACCTGGCAGTGGACGACGAAGCATGCTAGACCAGGCAAAGAAGAAGGCGAAGAACGGCGGGACGACGACAGTGAGAAGAATGGCAATGGTACTGGAGGCTAGAGTTTGTCACCTTTTTTGTTTGATTGAGAGGAAATCTTGGTGATTTCTGGAGGTATCAAGGTGAGAAAAGGAGCGAAGGATAAAAAGGAGGATTGGAGGAATTTTTTGTTTTTTAATTATTTTTAGAAAATACAAAACAACATCGTTTAAAGATAATCAATTTACGATTTAATGATTTTTGGCCGATTTTCAAATTTACGATTTTTTCTATTGAACCAAACTAGAAATGTCATCAATTTCCAGTCAAATCGGTCGGACAGGTCCATTTTTCAGAACATTATAGAAGATTAAAGAAACCTCCGTCCTATTTATAGGCAAAGTTCGATTAGTTTTTTAAATGTTGCAAAATAACTTTTAATGTGCATCATTTGAAAAATCCATTTTCTTTATAGGTTATCAACATGCACAAACGCAATTCGCACCTAATTTTTTTAAGAATTTAATTGTTTGCATAGTAATTTAATTACTATGTATAATATTTTAAATTTTATTTATTTTTTCCATTCAAAATTCAAACTTTATACAGTAATTTAATTACTCTACACACAGTATAATATGCATAACTGTAAAAATCAAACTGGATCATCTGATTCGACTAGAAAATCGACAAATCGGACTGATTCAACTTTAAGACTATTTAAAATTGAAAATTGGCATAAATTGATCAAAACCAGCGTAAATGATATAAATCGATCGATCAAAATTCGAGAACTAGTGTAGACTAGTAAAAAAAAAATTCTAAAAATTAAAAAAAACATGGTTTAAACTTAGGTTAGGATGCTTCTTAGTAATAAATATATTATTTAATTAATATATAGTAAATAAATACAGTTAAAATTATTTTATATTATTTTAATTTTATTTTCACTTATTTTTAAATTAATTATATTTTTTAATTATGAATAATTATTATTATAAATATAAATTTTGTTAAACACCTATAAAAAACAAAGATTCTTATTAATTATGAAATACTTTTTTTATAATTATATAATATTTATTAATATTATTTTTCAATAATTACACATAATATATAATAATATAATAGGTATAGAATAATATATTAGTTATTAAAATTTAAAAAATAATAATTACTTTGATATAAAAATAAAATTAAAAAAAATTATTGTAAAAAATAAAATATTAAAATTTTATATAATTATTTAATAATAATTAACTGATTTAACCAGTATTTATCAGTTCAATCAATAAATTAATAAATTAATAGAGTGATTGATTTGATTATCCTTTCTAACAATCATGATGATATGCGTTAAACTGGCTAGACCCAATATCATCAGGGTCATTCCATGGTATAGATTGAAATTGGTACAGATTTACAGATTTTTTGTCTAAATTCATATGAGATCGACACGTTGCTCTGCTGTTGCAGGGCTTGTCTATCAGTTGATGTTAGGGTTGGCTGAGCCATTAGCCAAAGTTTTTTGGTTGGAGTGTCTGTTGGTGGACTTGTTAAGGTGGGCTATGCCAAAAAAAATATTTGGGTATCTAAAGAAGATGGGTTTTGTTTTTTTCTTTGTGAATGGAAGGGAGAAAAAAAATTCCGGCCGCATACCCTGATGCATCAAAGGAGGGTGAAGCACTGACGAAGATGTTATGCCAAAAATTGATGTCCTAGGTTTGAGAGCCAGGGAGACAGCCGCTGAAGGTGTTGCCGTGGCAGAGGTCAAAAGCTTGAAACCAACTCCAGTGTAGGTTGCTGGTTCCTCTCGTATCCGGCGCTGACTGCGGCTGTGCGTGAGACGCTACCACTACAAGCGCGGGCGGAAGCTGGTGCTGCGCTACTTCCCGGATCAGTGCAGGTATGAAGTAGACTGGTTTTTGAAGAAAACGCATCGCACCAAGGTGGTTTGTTCCCATGGCTGCCGCGATTCAACACTTGCAACGCGACCCTCCGATTCATCATCACGTGTGGAGTCAGGCCCTTTATGACGTTGACTTGGCCCCCACAGTTGTAGACCCGGCGACGACAAGGTCTACGGCCGGTCCCTTAATGATTCACTGGTTTGTCCACCGATCTACTTCCGCTCGCCCACTGCTGCTACTTCAACCATGGAGTCAATACCAACCACCGAATTCACCTGACGTTGCTGGTATACCCCGCACTTTTATTCGGTGCTGATGGTTGCCGTGCCTGACGTGAAGTTTGGGGCTATCTTCTTATGTCATTTTGTTTCTAGTCCACTCATGGCCAAAAACTAAAAACTAAAGCAAAGGCCCAGCCCACTCATGGCCAAAAACAAACAACTAAAGCAAAGGCCCAGCCAGAAACTAACAACTAAAGCAAAGGCCAGCCCACTGACTAAATCCACTTTCAGTTTTGTTACATCGGCTCCAGCTTCCATTAGCCGGCTCCACCTTCACCGGCCAAGGCAGACAATGTTATAAAGCCCTGCCAAGTCTGTCCCCTAACACCATCATCTTTGTCACTTGTCAACACCTCCTTAAATCTGTATGAATAAATCTGTACCTTATAACTGGCCATATCATCAATATCCTAATCTGCGATCCACTATTAAGGTCCAATTTGGATAAACAACTTAATAAAACTTTTTTTGACAAAATAGCTTAAACAATAAATAATTATATTAAAAATAGTTTATAAATAAGTTATTTTGTATTTAGATTTTTAGCTTTAAAAGTGTTTATTTTATAGAAATGTGATAAAAGGTAGTAGTATTATGAGAGAAGTCATTTTTTTAACTTCTCTATAAGCTCCTAAATAGTTTCTTAGAAAGCTGCAATTTGGTTTTGAAAATTGCACCAGACATTAATACTACTATTGTTCCGAGGGTTACCTGAAACTGTAGGTCGATCTCGGATGAGATCATCTGTACTGGTCGGAGATGACGTGTCCGGCTGGCTGGTGGCGGCCGGAGTTGTTGTGTCTGACTTGTTGGACTGGCTGCACTTTCTGATCCTTGGCCACCGGAGGGTGGGGGGTACCTGCAAGAGACTCCGATACTTAAGTTAGCATGGGTATTAAGCAGGTTTATTGCAGAATCAGAGTATGAGTTATACCTGGGTGCTCTAGTGTATTTATAATGATGAGGAGTGACCTTTCTAGATAAGATAAGTTAGTTATCTTATCTTATCTTATTTTATCTTTGGGTGAGGTCAGCTTATCTTCAAGGGAACCGCCTTTATGCCTGTGGATTTGGGTCGTGTTCCTTTATTTGGGTCCTTTATTGGGCTTTCCTGTCGATTGGCTGAGCTCTTTAGAAGAAGAGGTCGGATAGTCTGACCTGAAGAGGTCGGTCGCTTTGTCGCCAATCATCCCGGGCTGGATAGCTCGACCCTGGGTATGAACAACTATTTTTCATAAGTCAAAAGCTCAAAAAAATTATTTTTAAAACTTTCCAAACGAACCGTAAGTAATCTTATAGGCATATTATTATTGGTTATTATATAGATATCTGGGTCAGCATATGCATAAGCCAAATTCTTATCTATCCAATATAAATGTGAGACCTATGATGAGTTTGGAAAACTCTAAATTTAATTTGATGATGAACAAACATTATTAATTTAATTAAATTACAAAATTGTCAATTTATTTTTAATTCATGTGTATTAATTGTTAATTTTGTTTATGCAGATTTTAATTGGACCGAAAATATAAGAAAAACTTGCAAGCCCATATATGCATCTTAACTTCATCCTAGATGTTAAATATGATTATGTTGGCTGAATTATTTTATTGGGCCAGCTTGATTTATTACTGCAAGCCCAATGTGCTATTTAGCCTTGTTCAAAGTATGTTATATTAAGTGGCTGAAGCAATTTGTGATTAATTAGGCCAGAACCATGTTGAACAAAGCCCAAAATTAAATTGCTTGAATGCAAGCTTATTTGGTCCGAATCTAATTGAGAAAGAAAGCAAAATTCCAATGCTTCCAGTGGATCTCACTCTTTCATCATATGGATTTCAAATTTATTTAACTTGAATTAAACTTACATTGGAAACATGAGAGAGAGTTAGCTATTGATTTGATGGACATCATCAATGCTACACGCTACCTAATGCAAGGGAAGTGGAAATTTAATTTACTTTGTCATAATCCATTAGTTAATGTTCAAAATTTTCTCTCCTCTCTTTCTCACTTTGCTTCTTGTTTTCGGTCATTACACAGCAAATCATGGAAGCAAAAGCCACCCACCGAAGAGAAGAAGAAGCACGCCACAAGACCATCACAATGATGGCAAGAAAAAGAAAACTAAAAGTATGCTGTGGCTCAGATTCTCATCACTTGTGGTAAGATTTTGGTGAAGAGATCTTGTCTTCTCCATACCCAAAAATGGAAGAGAAGATCTCGGTCAGAGAAGAAGATTCTTGGAGAGGTTGGCTTGACTCTGATCTTGCTCAACCACCACAGGAGGTAGCTACAGTGGCTACGTGATGGAAAGGGCAGAGATTGGAGCAGATGAAGCTGTCATCATCAAGCATGCATCAAGGGCTAGGAGTTCATCTTGGAGAGCAAGGCCAGATGGAAGGCTCGGATTGATGATTGTTGGTGACCAAGGAAGGACTAGAGGTAATTGCATGTTGGGTTTTGAATGGGTTATCTCTTCTCTCTCTGGCCGAACCGGTTCTGTTTGAAGAAGAAGAAGATTAGTTTAGTTTGTTTGGTTTTCAACCTTGGAGGCTTCTCCCTATAAGTAAGGGTGAACAGTCAGGGTTTGATTCAAGGAGTGAGAGTGCAAGGCACAGAGTTTTCATAGCTACCTAAGCTAACAGAAGTTCTTCTCCTTCAATGTTGTTCATTTTGTAATTTTTCTTTTTAATTTTGTCTGTCTTGAGTCTCATGGAAAAAGGCAAACAGTGTGGTTTGTAAGAAAAAGTCATAGAGCGGAAAAAGGCAGAGAGTGCAAAATTAAAAGAAAAAGTCATAGATGTCCTTAGAGGTCCTTTGTACATCTGTGTTGTGTTTCATGATTCTGTGGGAATCCCCTTGCAAGTTGGGTTAGCACTTAGCAGTTGGAAAGTTTGGCAGTGATCAAGTCAAGTTCAGGATTGGGGTTTAGATTCTGGACTTATCCCGGATAGGAAGGGTAATTCCTAGGGAGAATTGGTGTTTGTAATCAAGAATGATTATAGTGAAATTCCATCATCCTTGTGATGGAGACTGGATGTAGGCTGCACTACACTTAGCAGCTGAACCAGGATATATCTGGGTGTATTTTTCTCTCTCTTCTACTCTGTTTCTGTTTCTACTACACAGGAGATAAAACTGAAAAATATCTCGTGCTGATCGACGAGACAAAAAGAAAAGTCTTATGGTTGGGTACAAGACAAAAGAAAAAGTCTCGTTGCTAGTTACGAGACAAAAAGACAAAAAGTCTCTAGAAGTTGTTTCAAAGACTAGCAAGAGTTATTGAAGTGAAAAAGGGGCTAAGATTCAACCCATATTCTCTTAGCCACTTAAAACATCAACCTAAAATTTGACTTTGAAAGATTTAGGGAAAAAATAAAATTTAATGAAGTTCCAGTGTAAAGTTTTAGTATTTAAATACTGAAATTGAATAATTTATTTTAATTTAATAATATTGAACCTTCTGAAAAATATGAATAATAATAAATTTGATAGTAAATTATTATTTCTATTTATAAAAATTTATAACGGTTACAACTTTACTCATGAAAAACAATGACTTTATTTTTTTTTTGGTGACTGAAATAAATTAAACAAAGAAAAACAAAACAAACAAAACAAGGAACTGCCTAAATAGAGGGACAGTCCCATTTAAGACTACTCTTAAACTCCTCCCAAGGTGAAAGAAGCTCCACATGCGAAAGTTGTAACTTCATCGCCATCTTTGCCATAGTATCTGCCACCGTGTTTGCATCTCTCATAATCAAACGAAAGTCAACCCGCCAATTCCAATGCATGATATCTCTTATTTTGAGCACCAGTTGATCAATAAACCCAAAACCATCTTGAGTAACAAGATTAAATGCTTCCACACAATCCGTCTCACAAATAACATCTCGTTGACCCACATCCCAAGCTAAGAGATATCCTCTCCAAATAGCAAACAATTCTCCTTGAAGAATACTATTACTCTCAATCATTCCCAAACACCCCCTTTGCCAGCTCCCATTACAATCTCTAATAACACAAGCAAAACCAACACTATCACCCGAACCAAAATAACTAGCATCACAATTAATCTTAAAAGTACCAATGGATGGGGGATTCCAAAAACCATTTAGAGTAGAGGGAAGGGACATACGTTGTAATTCAAAGATATTCCTAAGCTCCTTTTCTGAAGTTAATGCCAGACAAATCACTTTTTCCAGAGGCCAAGTTTCATCGGGATTAAAGATGTCATTATTCCTTGCTCGCCATATCCACCAAAGTCCCGAAAAGAACTTGAACGGATGCTCTCTGCTATGATACAAGAACCAGTTCTTCAAATCCAAAGGATGACAAGAAATATCCAACCTATGCCAGACAAGCTGAGCTTTGGGACAATCCCGAATACAATGTAAAACCGATTCCTGGCTAGAAAGACATCTTGGACACTTATCCGACGACGACATCCCTCTTCTAAAGCGAAAACTTGCAGTAGGAAGAGCCTCCTTAAGACACAACCAAGCCAAAAATTTATGTTTTTCCGGAACAAGCTGGCGCCAAAGCCAAAGCCAATTCTCCCGCTCCTCCCAACCAAACAGCTGCTTACACAACCACAAGTAACCATTGCGAGAGTTATAGACTTTGGCAGCAGACCCATTCCAATACCAACCCACTTCCGGACCTGCTTGTTCATCTGGATTGTAAGAAAGAATATTATCTTTCAGATTTTGAGATAAAGGAGAATAAAGAGTATCCAAATGCCACCTACCAACCGACCAAATATCCTGTATCCGGAGATTCGAATCAGAAATGTGAACATAATCGATCTCATTAGATAACCGTCCTTCTTTCCTCCAGCTAGAAAACCAAAAATTCTGGTTCAAATCTCCAATACACCAAGCAAACCCATCCTTCAACACTTCCCAAGCCTTGCAAAGACACCTCCAAATGGGAGAGTCCTTGTTCTTAGGATAACTAAAACAGTCATATAGAGATGATCGGTATTTGGCATCCAACAATTGGACCCATAGTTTGTTTGGCTGCTGGAAGAAAGTCCAAACTAGCTTCCCAAGAAGAGCAATATTTACACAATAAGGATCTCTAATCCCTAAACCTCCATATTTTTTTGGAGTAACCAGTACCTTCCAACTAACAAGATTCAATCCTCTTCCATCAACTTGTCCTTTCCAAAGAAAATTCCTCATCATAGACTCCAATTTACTAATGATTCCTTTGGGAAAAATAGAGACCTGCATCTGGTACGTGGGAATAGCAGCGACAACAGAATTAACCAAGCAAAGTCTACCAGCCCGATTGAGTAAACTTCCTTTCCAGCTTGCTAGCCTACTCCGAATCTTATCCAGGACACCATTGAAAGCTGAACGAGTCACCCTAGAATGGCTAAGGGTAACTCCAAGATACTTGCCCAAGTCCTGGACAAATCTGATAGAGGATACCCCAGTGAAAACCTCTTTCCTTGTTGTAGAGACATTCTTGGAGCAAAGTGCTTTAGACTTCTCCACATTAATCTTCATCCCAGATGCTTTGCAAAAAGTCTCTAAAACCAACATCACATTTTGCACTTGTCTCTTTGTAGCTTTACAGAATAGAAGCAAGTCATCCGCAAACATTAAGTGGGATATTCTTGGTCCTCCTCTAGAAATAGCAACCGGTTCCCACAAGCCCAAATCAACCTGATGACTAATAAAGCATGCCAATCGCTCCATACACAACACAAAAAGATAGGGTGACATAGGGTCTCCTTGTCTAAGACCTCGGCTAGGAGTAAAGCCATTCAGACGACTCCCATTCCAAAGAATAGATAAGGAAGAAGCAGTGACACAATTCATAATCAAATTAAGTGTAGGAATAGGAAAACTAAAGCTTTTAAGGGTATGAGCTAAAAACCTCCAGTCAACTCTGTCATAAGCTTTCTCCAGATCAATCTTAAATGCCAGTGTGCCTTTCTTTGATTTAGTCTTCTTCATAAAGTGGAGGACTTCTTGGGCAATAATGATGTTGTCAGGAGTTCCTCGTCCCGGAATAAATCCTCCTTGAAGCGGGCCAACAATCTCCGCAAGATGAGGACGAAGCCTATTAACAAGGACCTTCGTGATGATCTTGTAAACTACATTGTAGAGACTAATCGGCCTGAAATCTTTCATAGATACCGGTGATTCAACCTTTGGAATGAGAACTAGTAAAGTCTCCAACATTCTCGGATCAAGAGGAACACCGGAAAATGCCTGCTTAACCATCTTCCAAACATCAAGACCAATGATCTCCCAATATTCTTTGAAGAAGAAAGCTTGAAATCCATCAGGACCCGGAGCTTTAAAAGAGTTCATGTGAAAAACCGCTGCTTTGACTTCCTCCATAGTAACTGGTGCCGTAAGGTTATTGCAAGCTTCCTCATTTAGAGAAGGAAGAGGCACATCACCAAGGCAACCCAAATCAACATCATCCAAATGACAGAATAAGCTTTTATAGAAAGACTCTGCTTCTTGACTCAGAACCTCTGGATCAGTTTCCCACACTCCATCCTTGAGAAAAAGGCCATGAATCTTATTATGCTTCCTTCGCGAAAGAGTTTGAATATGAAAGAATCTTGTATTCCTATCCCCGAACCTTACCCACTGCTCTCTGGACTTTTGGAACCATAGGAGCTCTTCTTGCACTAGAGTATTATTATAATCATCAAGCAACTGTCGCTCTTTCTGACGCAAATAAATACTATCCACCACTTCCAAACGCTTTTGTAAATAATTAATCTGCTGCTCTAATTCACATTTTTTAACAAAAATGTTACCAAATACCTTCGAGTTAAACTCTAGTGAATTCTTCTGTACTTCCAAAAGCTTGCCATGAATTCCTCTATTACCAGACCACCATGACTGGTTCACAATATCCCTATACCCAGGATGAGTAGCCCAAGCAGCAACAAATCGGAAAGGTCGATTCCCTTTAGGCTGAGGACGACCTTTACAACGCACCAGAATAGGGCAATGATCAGACTGAAGCCTATTTAAAACTTCTGCATAAGCCTCTGGAAAGATAGATAACCAACTATTATTTATAAAGACTCGATCAAGCTTTTTTGCCACGTCAACATAATTTTTCACCCTCCTGTACCAAGAAAACTGCCTCCCAATAGTCTTCAGATCAAACAAACCACTATCCCCTAATGAAGTAGCAAACATGTCTGCTCTTTGATGAGAAAACTGACAGCCCTTAGATTATGAGAAAATTTGACTTCATTAAAATCACCAAGAACAATCCAAGGTCCTTGAAAAATCATGGATTGTGCAACAAGATAATCCCAAAGGAGAACCCTTTTATTAAATTGAGGACTGCCATAAATACCACTACACCTCCAAATTAAATTATCAAAGTGAACCTCAACAGTAACACCCTAATCAAAAGCATCAATGAACTTACAACAAACACCCTTCATAGAGGATAGAAACCAAATACCTCCCTTATGTCCCTCTGCTTCTACTATACCAACAGAGTGATACCCCAATCTTTCCCAGAATAATTTTAAATGCTGAAAAGGGGAGTGAGTTTCAACCACAATAAAGAAAACAGGTCTAAATTTCCTAACAAGTTCCTTGCAATGCACATGGGCTAACTTATTAGAAGCACCCCTAATATTCCAAACAATCATATTTAAACTATCCATAGATAATAGGGACAGAATAAATAAGAATATAAAACTCTAAACAGAATCACCAACCTCAATAGGTGGTTTGTCCTGCGGTACTGGCACACTCTGATCCTCAATAATTGCCACCTTCAGACCTCCTGACACTGCACCTGCCATGCTTCCATCTACTAAAATTTCCTCCATTGTGCCACCATTTTTATCAACTGGCGAGTTCTGCAAGGAGGAAGGCCGAGGACGCTTCCGTAGAGAAATTCCAAGACGTGCAGGAGTTCTGCGTGATGGAGATGGCGCAATTTCATGTTTTTCTCGCTTCCCCATCCTAATGCCAATTGATTTACCTCCATCACCATGCAAATTGGGTCTTGGAACCCTTCTCGAACCAAACTTGTGCTGCTTTCCATCTTGGTCCTTCAAACCTGATGACTGGCCCATTGTGAATTTTCCCTTACGGAGCACTTGTTGCCAGCCCTCTCCATCATCCATGCTTGCCTCATTAACATGACCATCAGGCACGTGAGGAGCCAATGATTTCGTAACCACATCCTTCCCTTTAACAACTCCTAATTTCTCACCCAAATTACGAGGATTCTCACCCAAATCACGAGCTTCTGATTCAGCCTCTTGTTGAATCTCATGATTGTTGTGTGGCACTAGTGTCGGGGCTTCATTATTTTTTTCATCACCAAAGGAATTCCCGTTTCCTTCCAAGGACTCCTTCTCCATGCACAACGATTTATCATGCCCATATCGTGCACAAGTAGCACAAATCAACGGTAAACTCTCGTACTCCACTTCATAAGTCACACCCTCCACTATAATATGTTTGATTACAGGCAACTCAAGATTAATTTGAACACAAACTCGGGCATATTTTCCTCTTTCTGCAAGCTTAGTAGCCAAATCTACTTTCACCGGAATCCCTATTGCAGAAGCAATTCGCAGCATTGCTTGTTCCTGGTAGCACCAAATTGGAAGTCCCGAGACTCGAATCCATACCAGCGTTGATCCAAAGGATTTTTCGCATGGCCTAAAATCCACATCCCATGGCTTTACTGCAACATAGTGACCGTCTATCAACCACGGGCCACCAAGAATGACTTTCTCACGATCCGCAGCAATATCAAATTTAACCAAAAAATATCCAAATCCCACATCCAACAAATCAAACCCTCCTTTGATGCGCCATACTATCCGAAGCTTATGCATAAGAGCCGTGTAGCCATAATGCTTATCCAGCACCTTGATCACGATGGCTTCCTTATAAGGTTCAACTAGACAACTCTTTGCCTCCTTGGTAAAATTGACACTTGGTGGACGCGAATCACCCTGCTTACCTGTCACCGTCGCGATACCATCCCCAGATAAAGACCCTACTAATGCAAAGGCCTTAGACTTTTCTGCACCAATGACTTTATCTCTAAAAGAGACCTTGGATGGCTTTTCTAACCCCTCTCGAGAAGAACCCTCCTTAACACCGGATACACACCCACCCACGCTCTCCCCCTTATCTCTTCCGATGGCATGGCCATCTTCCTCACTGTGTTTCACCCTCAACCGTTCGCCCCCGCTCTCTCCTTCTCTCATTCTCCTTGAGTACGGAGTACGTACTCTTTCTCTGCTAGGGTTTTGGTTTTATCTTTAATGTATCAAAAATAAAAACAATGACTTTATAATCATAAAAAAAGATTTTAGATAAAATCTAAAAAATTAAATAATAACTAAATTATATTAGAATAAAATTAGAAGTTAGAGTTAAATTATTTATAAAAAATTATTTTTTATAAGTATAACTTTAATTTCGTTTTTTAAATAAATTTATTAATATTTTAAATTTTTATGAATAAAAATAATAGTTTATTTTAAATTTGAATAGCATTAAAATAAGATAGATTAGTAGATCAATGAATTAATATATAGCTCCAACTTTCGAGGAATATATAATAAACTAGGAGTTTCAATCTCAATGTCAAAAATCTTTACACGAGTAAATACCCATAGTAATCTCTCAGATTCACGCAATTACTCATAGTAATCCCTAAGATTTCGAATTTCCTATTGTAGTCCTCCAGATAGAGCTCCGAGCACTCAAAGTAGTCCTTGGCCATATTTCAGGTGATGACTCATCACCGGAATGCTGACGTGGCCTAGGATTGCCACGTGGGACATGTCCAAAACGACGTCGTTTTGGGTTTGGCGCCCTTGAAAGCCAAAAACGACGCCGTATAGTTGTTACTTAATATGAAAAACAGTTTTCTCCACCAACACAAACACTTCGTCTCTTCTTCTTCCACCCTCTGAGTTTTTCTTCATCTCCCCAACAATGGCATAGCCGTAGGGTTGTATGTGCCGGGTTAACAAAAATTTGAGAGAAGAAGTCATCTGATCAGAAGTTGTTGTTGCTCTTCCCTTCCCTTCGTTCACCACAAAGACGAGGTTCTGACGTTGTGATCGGACTCAAGGTAACCTTTTTTTTTTAAGTTTGCATTTTGAATACAGTGTTGTTTGATGATAGCATTGGTCAGTGTTGTTGAGGTTCTGGAGTTTTGGTGTCATTGTAGTGTATAGGGTTTGAATGTTGGTTGGGGTTTGTGGGGTTGCTGTAAAACCCGAATGAAACAGGGAAGAAACAGGGATTAGTATGGAGGTTTGGAAAAAAAAGGTTTTCTTGTGGTGATTAATTTTCCTTTTTAATGCATGAGTAGGCTTTCAAATTCTCCCTATGTATTGTAAAAATTTTAAATTTCTTGCAGATGGAGGAGAAGTTGGACATCATGTTTCATTATGGGGGTGACTTCAAAAAAATGTAGAAGGAATTATGATATATTCTCCGGACAATAAGGCCTGTTTAGGTGATCTAGACACTGATACTCTGGATGTGTTCTACATACGGAACTACCATAGGGAGCTTGGGTACAATGACATTAAACAGTGCTGGTGGCATGTTCCTGGAAAATGTTTGGAGAAGGGGTTGAGAAATGTAAACAGTGACAAAGAGATAAGAGAGATGGTGAATTGTGCTAGGACAAATGAGGGATTGATTGATATATATTTCGAGCATACAGTGTCAGTGCCGGAGGTGTTAGAGGGAGATAACACAGTTGTGTACTTGGATGATCATGGTGGAGAGGGATGTAATGCAGGTACAGATACTGATGTGAGTCCCCCAGTTACAGAGACTCATGCAATCATAGTTGCTCCTCATATCCCTAAGGTTGTACCCAACACTTCTTGCAAATCCAGTCCCAAAAAAAACAGAACATCTCCACGGCAATCACAACCATCACACACCAAAACTGCCAATCCTTCCAAGACAACCAAACCTGTGAAGAAGAACAACTCCCCAGAAGTCACCAAGCCCACCAAGCCCACCAAGCTCACGAAGCCCACCCAGCTCACCAAGCCCACCAAAATCAGCCAGCCCACGAAATCCAGTCAGAACACCAAATTAGATAGGAGCAAGAAGCAGAAACTGTCCAAGAGACCAAATATTTCCAGGAGACCCTGCACACGGTCTGCTGCTAGAGGATTTACTAGCAAAATGTTTAACAATGAAGTTTCCTTTGATGTATCTTCTGATTCCTCTGATAGTGAAGAGGATAGCATGTTCAAGCCAGGTCCGGATGAGGGTAGTTCCTCTGATTCTGAGGCTACAGGGAATGATCCTAAAACTGGGAGTGGGATTAGGAGAAACATGATACATGCTACGGTGGGTAAGAGAAATATTAGTCCACTAGGTAAAGGGAAGGAGAATATATTACATGAAGACGATGGTTTGGTGGAGGAGGTGAGCGACACTGAGGTTGACCTTGGGTTTGTGGGTTGTGTTCATGAAGGGGTAGAGGATGGCCTAGACCCAGGTGTTGACTCAGATGGCACCAATTCTTAGCACTCGGAGGAGATGAAGACGCCTCCAAACTCAGAAGATGAGCTGGAGGAAGGAAATGAATCTGAAGAGGCAAGTCCGCTGTTTAGGGAGGGTGCAAGGTTTGGAGAGCTGCACCTTGAGGTAGGCATGAAGTTCGGAACTAAATGGGAATTTAGAGAAGCTGTGAGAGAATATACAATCCAAGAGGGAAGGAGCATAAAGATAGTGAAAAATGATAACATTAGGTGCAGGGCGGTGTGTAAGGTGAAAGAGTGCCCATGGGTGGCTTATGCATCAAGAGACCATGAAGACACATGTTGGCAAATTAAGACATTCAATGATGACCACACTTGCCCAAGAGAGGACAAGAATAGGGCTGCCAACAGGAATTGGGTATGCAGCAAGCTTGTGAAGAAGGTTTGAAAGTATCCAAATTTTAGACACTGCGAGGCTACAACTTACTTCAAGACACGGTTTGACTTGACTCTGAATAAAAACTCAATATCCAGGGCATTAATGGATGCAAGAAGTGTAGTGTATGGGGATGAGAAAGAACAATATAGGATGGTTAGGGATTATGGTATGACGCTGTTGAAGACTAATCCCGGTTCCACTGTACAAATATGCACCACCCCCAACCAGATGGTGAAGTTACCTTTGATAGAATGTATATATGCTTAAGTGGCTGCAAAAACAGGTTCAAGGCTGGTTGCCGTCCTTTGATAGGTTTGGATGGGGCTTTCCTAAAGACCCGGTTTGGTGGACAGATTTTGTCAGCCGTGGGGTTAGATGCTAATCATCATATCTATGTCATAGCCTGGGCTATTGTCAGAGTGGAGAATACAGAGACATAGAGATGGTTTCTCGAGCTACTTCATCAGGACTTGGGTCATTATAAAGAGCATGACTGGTGCTTCATATCGGATATGCAAAAGGTGTGACTTAATTTGAATGTCTCTATTTGATTTTTTATGTGATCTTATATTAAGAATTGTTTCGTTATGCTTACTATGAATGATTGTGCTTTCATTAGATTTGGCTGGTTAACTTTTAGTGTAAGACCTTTGATCATTGGATTATTGGATTTTGGTGGTTAGTTATAAGGGAATTCTAGCTTCTGCTGTTATGCTTATAAGGGAATTCTAGCTTTTAGTGTAAGACCTTTGACCTTTGATTATTCAGATTTCTGCTGTTATGCTTACTTGAAGAATTGTGGCTTCCATTCGAGTATGATGGTTATTTATTTTGTTAAGAATTTTGCTGTTTTGCTTATCTGCATAGACTGTGAGATGATTGTATCTTCATGGTTACTTATTAGGTGTGCTGTTATGCTTGCTTGAAGAATTGTGCTTTCATTATGCTTGTAGTGCATCTTATATAGAACTTGTAATTACTGGTTTTGTCATTAATCGAGCTGTTCTATTAAACGTTAGGGACCTTTATGGGTCACGACCCTCAATTGTAGGGACTATTATGGGGATGTTAATCGAATGTTAGGGACTATTATGTGTAACGATTATAAAGTCAGGGACGATTATGTGTCTAACATTTACTGAATCTGGCAGGGACTGATATCAGCAGTGAAAGCGGTGATGCCTGATGTGCATCACCATTTTTGCGTCTGGCATTTATGGAAAAATTCCAACAAGAACTGGAAGGACTTGCAGCTAAGGGGACTTCTGTGGGAATGTGCAAGGGCAACAACATACTAAGAATTCAGGGATGGAATGGAGAAGATCAAAAGGTTAAATGAGGATGCATGGGCATACTTAGAGAAGTGGCCTATGGATGCTTGGACCAGAAGCTTATTCAGCCATAAGCCGAAATTGGATAGCATCTGTAACAACGCCTGCGAAGTGTTCAATGCTAAGATCAAGGATGCATGAGCCAAACCCATCATAACATTGCTGGAGGAGGTAAGGATGTTTGTTATGCGAACCATAGCGGGTAAATTAATTGTGTTTATGCATTTTACTTTCTTCAGCCATAACTATTATCATGGTTCCGCTCACTGTTTGGCACCTGCAGGTATCCCGTGTGTGCACGCTTGTGCTGCCCTGTCTCGTGTGAACAAACAGCCAGAAGACTTCTGTCACAGATGGCTGACCATGGACTCATACAAGGAAACTTATAACCACCACATTAATCCAATTCCGGGTCAACCACTGTGGAAAAAAGCAGAGGACTGTAACAGGCCACATGCCCCTAAAATCAAGACAAAACCTGGAAAACTAAAGATGAAGCGGAGGATGGATGCGGACGAGAAGAGTGCTTCTGGAACTAAGAAGCCTAAAGTTGACCCAAAATTCTCAGGCAACACTGCAGATGGTGTACACCTAAAGAGACAGCTGGGTGCCTTTACATGCAGTTACTGTGGTGATAAGGGGCATACAAAAAGAAAAAAGATGCTGATGCTGCTACTGCTGCTGCTGCAGCAGCAGCCACTGCCGCTGCAGCAGCAGCCGCTGCCGCTGCCGCCGAGGCAGCTGAGAAGAAGAAAAATGATGAAGTTCATACTGTGCCTGAGAAGCCGGTTCATCAGCCCCAAGACGTGTCTGGCCAAGCAGATTTGGGAAGCAATCCCCAGGAGATCGAATTAACTCAGCCTTCTGCTTCTGAGCAAGAGGATTCTGAAAAGGTAACTAAAATTTTACATTTGAGTATGTGGTTATTTCCATGCATAAATAGTAGTTAATGCCACTTATTTCTCCTATAGGATCCTGCACCGAAAAGACCTTCCAAGCTGTCACCACGAAGACGATCCTCTAATCAGCCAACCGCACCAACAGTGAATCCCTTGCAGGGTGCATCTTCAGTAACATCTTCAAAGTTTGTCAACTTGCTGCAGTTCATCCCAACGCCAGGATTTAGGCCCCCAAGAAAGAAGAATTGAATACTAGATATATGTACTTAGGAGTTTCTGTTTTGTGTTTTGTTATTAGTATTTTCTATCGTATAATAACTAGATGGTGAACTTTGATGCAAAAGCCTTTTTGGTATGCCTTGGCCTTGCTTTTGATGAAACTACTGATAGCAGCAACATGGTTTCTAGGCTGCCTTTTACAGTCAACTTTTGTTGTTTCTTGATAGACAATGGAATTTATGTTAATATGCTATGCTATGTGCTTTTCCATTCAAGAAGCAGTTTCTTTATTTTTTTTCATACACAATGGAATTTAAATTAACAACAATTTCATAGTTAATAACACTTTTCATTCCATCAAGAAGCAGATTTTTACAAATGTTTATAACAAGGAACCCAAAACCACCAATTCATTCATCATTTACAATACAGGATCACCAACAACACTGTCAATACACAGACACCTAACACTAACAACTGGGTCATCACTTTTTGCATCTGGACATCCTCCTCCAACCTTCGAAGCCTCCAATCAACGTTGATCTTCACTTCATCACCACACGATTCTGACTTTTCAACCTGTTCCTCATTCACAGAATCTGCCCACACAAAAAGTCGCACCATCTCTTCCCACTTGTCTGCAACCAATAAAGGATCAAAGTTTAGAGAGGAACATCACAAGAACAGTCAGGGGAGGCATAACAACACAAAAAAAGTCAGGGGACGAGAATAACAGCAACACAAGTGATTACTCTAACCTACATTATAATTGGGGCAGCCATAGAACGGTTTGTTCGGATTCGAATCTGTGCCAGACCATCTGAGAACTGGCCTACAGCCACAGCCGCACCATTCTGGCAGCGCCGATCTTCTGCTCTTCGTTTGCGTTCTACTCCGATTCCAGCTAGATGGGGAACGAATAGAGCTTCCACCTCCAGTGCTACCTCCACCAATCATCGACATTAGTAGCAGCCCCGGATGAGTGTGCATGAACAGGAACAAGTGTATGGAAGAGGAAGAAGAAGAGGTGAACAAGACGAAGAGGGGAGGTGTATGAGAATTTGGGGATTTAGGGTTAATTATACTACGAGGGACCAATTTGGGTAAAAATTGGAACTTAGCCAGCTCAGCTAGCCGTTGGCTGCAGTCCAGCGTGGCAATCCTAGGCCAAGTCAGTGCTCCGGTGATGAGTCATCACCTGAAATATGGCCAGGAACTAGTTTGAGTGCTCGGAGCTCTATTTGGAGGACTACAATAAAAAATTCGAAATCTTAGGAATTACTATGAGTAATTGCGTAAATCTCAGGGACTACTATGGATATTTACTCTCTTTACACACGATAATATATATATAAAAGACAATACGATAGGTGCGGCAATTAATTAATAGCTCCAACTTTTGAATAATATATACATATATCCATATTATATTAGCTAGGAGTTTGAATCTCAACGTCACAGATCTTTCCAAAGAGAAAATATACAAATACGGAAGGTTAATAAAATGTATTATTTTTTATCAATAACTAATTATTAATGTTTAAAAATATAAATTAAAAATATATTATTAAATTAAAAAAATTAATTAGATTAATAATTAAAAACAATAATAAAAAACAATAAATTTTGCTGGTTTGAGCATTTCTTATGTTATAGTTAACCACATAATCCGTCACTTGTATACACCTGCTCCCAAAATCTCTAAAGTCTTCTCGTGATATAATACGTGACAAAATATACAGGCGTACGTGGAAGCTCAGCTTACTATAGTGTGTTCAACAGATAAAAAAAAAAAAAAGAAATTATTAATTTATAGGCTTAAGCAGCCTAATAAGTCTACGATATATACCAACCATTACCCGGAATTAATTATAATGTTATTTTTTTATACATATTTAATTTTTTTATTATATTAAATGTTGAAAGTAGTAGCTAAAAGTACGTTAGTACAACGAAAAAAGTAAATATTATTATTTTTTATAAACATAATTTTATGAACAAAATATTTGTAAAAAAGAAAATTAGCTAAACAAAAAATTGAAACTTTTAAGAAGCTCTAATGTACTTTTTCCCCTCAAACGTTATTACTAAACACACCCTAAATTATTGGTTTAATTTACCATCAATAGGAATCTTTGACTCTATCTCTATAGTGCTACATATGTTTCACCATTTCAATATATAGAGATTAACCAAAGAAAAATAATTTGCAAACCAAGAACTAACCATGGAGTTTTCATTATCACTTCTTTTAATTTCCATTTTTGTGTTTGCAATTATTCATCTTCTAATCTCCAATTTAGGCATTAAAACACAAAAATCCACCAAACTTCCACCGGGACCAAAACCTTTACCAATCATAGGAAACATCTTAGAACTTGGTAATCAACCTCACCAAGCACTTGCTAAGCTTTCTCAAATCTATGGACCAATAATGACTCTTAAGCTTGGTAACATAACAACCATAGTTATTTCCTCTCCCCAATTAGCCAAAGAAGTACTCCATAAAAATGACCTAATTTCATCTTATAGAGCAGTTCCGGATACTCTTCGTGCACTTGATCACAATCTATATTCGGTTGGATGGATGCAACCTTCAAACGAATGGAGGATTCTTCGGAGAATTTGTGCTACCAAAGTGTTCTCTTCGCAACAACTCGATTCGACACAAGTTCTTAGACAAAAGAAAGTGGAAGAACTCATGGATTTTGTCAAGAAAAGAAGTGAAAAAGGTGAAGCTTTAGATATCGGTGAAGTTGCTTTTATAACCGTGCTTAATTTTGTATCAAACACCTTCTTTTCCATGGATTTGGGTGATTATAATTCTTCTAAGTCTCAAGAATGGAAGAAGAACTTTTGTTCTATCACTGAAGAAGCCGGAACGCCTAATATTGTGGACTTCTTCCCAATCTTTCGGTTGCTTGATCCACAAGGTGCACGTGCAAGAATGACCAAGTATCTTAGAGAGTTGATAGATTTTTTTGATGGTCTTGTCGAAGAAAGGTTGAAATTAAGGGGTCTAGAAATGGAAACTAAGACGTGCAAAGATGTTTTAGATTCCGTGTTACAAGTTATGTTGGAAGAGAATTCTCAAGTGACCCGACTCCATGTGTTGCATCTATTCTTGGTAAGTATAATATGATTTTGTTAATTGTTTTTAAATAAGTTCTCTTAAGTTAACTTCTAATATTATATCATCACTATTAATTAGTCAGGCACGTGGTAGGTAGAAAATAACTAGTAACAAGTTTAGAAGAAATCAAACACATTAATACCATATGAAAACAACGTAATCATATTACAAATCCATACATAAAAATCAAACATCGAATTATTATATAAAATATATATTAAAAATAATTTAAATACTAAATATATTTATACACAATTGTATAAAAATTAATATAATAATTAATTTTTTTTATGTACATATAATATTTTTAAGAATATGCAAATTTCACATATGTAAGTTTAATCCACTTTTTTGTTTTCTATGAAGTAGTTATAACGGTTAATTTTAATAGGTTCATAAGTAATTTTTTTTATTTTTAATTTATAAAAAGTTATAGTATTAATATTTAGTATAATTTTTAAAATTAAATTGTAATTTTTAAAAAAATTATTTATGTGTTTATGGAAAAGTTAAAGAAAATGACTTCTCTTTAAGGGGTAAGTACGATTTTGGTCCCCAAAGTTTTGTGCCAGATTCGAAATCGTCCCTCTTGTAATTTTGGATTTAAAATCGTCCTTAACGTTTTTTTCGTATTAAAATCGTCCTTTTTATTTTTTATTTTGGACAAAAATACCCTCACCACTACCAACATAATTACTTCCTCCACCAACACCACCGCCACAACCTCCACCAACACCGCCACCGTCCCCCTCCCCCCTTTCCTCTTCCCCCTCCCCCTCCCTGCCTCCCCTCCCCCCCACCCCCACCCCCACCCCGCGTCACCCCCCTCTCCCCGTCTTCCCTTTCCAGCACCCCCACCCCCACCCCGCGTCCCCACCCTCTCCCCGTCTCCCCTTCCCCCCACTCCTCACCTCCACTTCCACCTCCACCAGAGAAGTAGAAACAGAAAGCAGAAAATTAACAAATCCAACACAAATTTAACACAAGCAGAAACAGAAAGCAATAAATCAACAAATCCAACACAAAGCCAAATCAACAAATTCAAGCACAAAGAAGCAGATGCAGAAGGTGAATGGCGGCGGTGGCAGGAGCATGCATGAACGGCGACGTCTTCCTCTGGTCGTGGTTCCGGCGGCAGCTCGTGGGCAGACCGGCGATGGTGGCGGCGGCATTTCCTTTCTCCCCCCACCCCCAATGCGTTTCCTTTGCCCCCTCCCCAAAACGTGTTTTTTTTTTAATTTTTTTTTATTAAAATAGGAGTGGTTTAGGAATTAAATTAAAAATTTTATTAAAAAGGACGGTTTTAATACAAAAAAAACGTTAACGACGATTTTAATTTGAAAATTACAAGAGGGACGATTTCGAGTCTGGACCAAAACCATACTTACCCCTCTCTTTAATAAAGAATTTTTTATTACTCTTCTTTTAAAATAAATACTTTTAAAATTAAAATATTAAATACAAAATAATTTATTTATAAACTACTTTTAATATAAGTATTTATTTATAGTCATTTTAAGTTAAATTTGACTTTTTTTTTATCAATTTATTGTATGTTTGACCAATTGATTTACTTCAGGTTTTATTAGTGGCTGGAGTAGAAACAACATCAATCACCATAGAATGGGTAATGGCAGAACTATTAAGAAACCCAGAAAAACTTGAAAAGGTTAGAAATGAACTTCAACATGTCATTGGCAAAAATGAACAACTTGAAGAAAAACATATCTCAAAACTTCCATTTCTAAAGGCAGTGGTAAAAGAGACTTTTCGCTTGCACCCACCTGCCCCATTATTAGTACCACACAAATCACAAGAGAATGTTGAACTATGTGGCTTCATTGTGCCTAAAAATGCACAAGTTTGGGTTAATGTATGGGCTATGGGAAGAGATTCAAGTATTTGGACAAACCCTAATGAATTTATGCCTGAAAGATTCTTAGAAAGTGAGATTGATTTTCAAGGCCATGATTTTGAGCTAATTCCATTTGGTGCTGGAAAAAGAATGTGTCCTGGATTGCCATTGGCTTATAGGGCTGTGCACATTTTGTTGGCATCACTTCTTCATTGTTATGATTGGAAGCTACCAAATGAAGATAAGGAAGAGGAGTTGGATATGTCTGAGAATTTCGGACTTACCTTGCGTAAGGCTCAATCTCTCAAAGCTATTCCCATACAATCATAAACATCATGATGATGATGTTTACATAAAGTTTGATTCTCCATCATTAATTCTCATGTTATGTCTTTCAGTTTTTGATGATTTAAGGTGTGTTTGGTTGTGATATTTTGGTAGAAAAGTATTAGGATTATATTTTTAGATAAACACATATTTTATATGGATCTCTATGTTATTTTTGCTTTAGCAACCTTTTCATTTACGTATACTGTGTGTAATGAGTAATCTTGATAATGTGTACAATGAATTGGTTATTAAGTCTAATAAGAGTACTAAAAAATAAAAATTATTCTACAAATTACTCTAAATACAAAAATTTTCATTCAGTAACAGTTCTCACCCCTAAATCACTCTTCCTCCCCAGCAGGCAGCCATCCCTATAGCCCCCTCCTCCGACACCGTCGTGAGATCGTCATCAAACAACCATCCACATAGTTATTAAAATAATCATCTAGTTACCTAGTGAAATGGCCATCTAATATTTGTTAATTGTATATACTTAAACTGAATCGAACAAAATAACCATCCAATTAAAAATTAAAATAACCACATCTACATACCTAGCGAATTGAACATCCAGCACATTTGCGGGTTGGAGAAAATCGACGGCGACTAGATTGTGAAAGAGAGTAGAATTAAATTAGAGGTGTTAAAGAAGAGAAAAAAGAGAGCTAAAGATTCTGTATCTTCATTTATTGTGGATATGTGGATATATAGCAACCAAAACCATGGACCAACAAATCTTTTGCCATCTCTGCTATTGATTCTATATCTTTATTGATTGTGGATATGTGAATATATAGCATGGGGTGATGCACGTATGAAACGACCGCCTCGTCTGTCCCCTGTATGTCGCGGATGAAGATGTTGGAATGGTGAAACCCGCCGGCTGCCGGGGGCTGCACGACCGCCGCGTTGGAGGCTGCGCGAATCACTCTTTGTGCGCGAAAGGGGTGCTCGGATGTCCGCGGTGAGTAGGGCTGCGTCGACTGATACTCTAGACGGCGGCAGCTGGTGTTCCTGACGGCGACGGACCGGTGAGACGGGAATTGAAGAGACGGGGCGAGAAGAAGACTCTGAAGAAGTGAAATCACATGCGGAGAAGGGGGTTGCGGTCTACGTAACTGTCTCCTGTTGCAAATTCTTATTTTTTTTTAATTCAAAATGAGAAATTATTAAAAATTAATTAAATTAATTATCATCTACTCTTAATTTTTTTTATTCCTATGGTATACATTGTATACTAAATTATAATATATATATATATATATATATATATATATATATATATATTTATCTTGGTATTCTCTTTTTTTAAACAAAAAAAAACTGAAATTTTAAATGTTGATATAAGTTTTAAAAATAATTAGATTCCGTGTAATTAAAATCTCCTTTTTAATAATACAACAACGTAACCTTAATCAATTACAATATAAGAGGTGTAACTTGTGAATGGATTCCCTCCCTCGCTTCATAATAATGATTTTATAACTAATATATATATATAAAGTTTTTGTATATATTTTCAACTTCTAAAAAATTTATAAGATATTTTTTAAAAATCGAGTCCTTAATTGGAGACTTTTGTTGGGAACAAAAATAAACGCAGTCGCGAGACCATATCTAAGTTTCAAAATTGTTATTTATTATTATTAGTATTAAGAGAAAAACTTGTAAATTTTTTTGAAGGTATTTAAGATAGGTATATTATATTGTTAATAATAATAATAATGATGATATGATGAATATTTATGAAAGGTATTAGTAAATATAATTTTGTCATTACTTATATACAATTGTGTGACAATGTACATGCATATATCATAATATAGAGTACTAATGTACAACGATAATTCAACTTGATAAAACTGATATGATATCGCACCAGGCACTTGATAATAATTCACCTTGTTGTGTGAAAAATAATACAAGAATTTCGTAAAAAAGGGAAAATAAAAGCTATCTTGTTAGTAATTGATAGCGAAAAAATTCTAAAGGCCTTATTCAATCACATAGAAACAGACTTGGACGGCACATAAGTACATAACATCAATCATTTCGCACTGACTATGTTTTGTCTCTATTCTAAAACACTACACGTTGTGATGAAGATATTCAATCCTCAACCATAAATTAAAAGACTTTGTCGTAGTGCAATATATATATGGTGACTTCTGTGGTTCACACTATATCTGTAGCTCTATAGTGATATATATAGTCAAAAGTTCATCACATTGCTTGCAAGTTGAACCAATACTTTAGTTTCCTGTGATAGTTGGTAATTTGGTATGTCATATAGGCTTATTAGTTATTACTTTTCTTATGCCTATAAATTAATAATTTTTGTTTATTTGTTGAACATACACACTGTGACTCTTTTTATTTTTTGTGTGTGAGAGAGAGGTGTATCACAAGATGCTGTGAGGAAAGAAGTGTTTTATATTGTTATGGATTACACAAATTGGAGGTACCGATTTGTTTGTATTGTTTTATTTTTTAAACAAATAATCACAAATTGAATGGTCCGATTTATGTCTTTGAAAATTAAAAAAAATTAATATTAAAATCGGACCGTCTAATTTTTATTTTAAAAAATAAAAAAATTTAAAAATATAAATCTAACATTTCGATTTATAATTTATTTTTTTCTTTAAATAAATCAAACCATCCAATTTAAATATTATCAATTAAAAAAAGTACCATATAAAAAAAAACACTTAATCTTTCAATAATAACGTATTACATATATTTAATCAATATAAAAAAAATTAGCCACACTGTGATAAGCTTCTCCGCCTAAATATTTATTTAATTTGCTAGGTCGATGGAAAAGTAAATTAGTTCCTCCAACAAAAATGTGGCACGTATTGTATCACGAGAAGACTAAAGAGATTTTGGAAGCTGGTGTAAACATGTGGATTATGTAATTATTTATAATACGATAATATTATCGAAATAAAAAAATAATTAATAAATATTAAATAAAATAAATTTTGACTGTTTTTAATAAAAAAAATTTATTATTAAACATTTTTTATTATAATATTATGTATATAATAACTGCTATGATATAGAGTCTTTAGCTTATAATAACATTTTTCTTTCAGAAGAAATGTATTTGCATATTTTTCTCTTTCAAAATAAATTTGTGACAGTGAGATTCAAACTGCTAGTTAATATAATGGATATGTATTAATTTACTACTCAAAAGTTAGTTATTGATGCCACACGTATCCTATTGTCTAATCCATCATCATCATTATCATCATCTAATTAAAGAACTTTCCTTCTGTTGTCTCAAATATTGGTCATTCATTTGCATATAATAAAATGGGCAAATCACAATAATAAGTCAAGGGAAAAAATAATTTATGAAATAAACTAAAACGAAAACTGATTCATGAATCTATCAATACACGTTTATATGTAGTTCGAATTAGCTTAGTTCAAACTCTATTTTTACATAATTTGAACCAGCTGGGTTCGAATTATATACACAAACACACGCACACACTAATTCGAATCAGCTTGGTTCGAATTACACACAGTAATTCATGGTATAATTTGAATTATGCTGTTAAAAAATTAAAAATTTATTAAAAAAAATTTATTAAAAAATTAATAATTTAAAAATTAAAAAATATATATTTTATTTCATATGTTAAAAAAAAGCTAACAAAATATTTAATTACGAGATTTCTTTAAAATATTAATGAGCTATCAATTCGAATTCTATACAATACTTTTCTGTCAATTTTTAATAGCTCATAATATTTTTTAATAATTTTTTTAATAAATTTATTTAAATTATACTACAAAAAATATTTTATCCTATGCAAAATAATTTATAAAAAAAATGGCTTAAAAATGTTAGGAGTACTATAAAAATTTGTAATGTTCTAATAACTTAAGTAAATACATGCATGTACTCAAATTTTAAATAAAATACTCTACATAGTCAATAATAATTTAGAAATGAAAGGAAATATTTTATTCCATATAAAATAATTAAAAAATATATTTTATTCTATACAAAATAATTTTAAAAAATGGCTTAAAAGATGTTATGAGTACTATAAAAATTTGTAATATTCTAATGATTTAGGTAAATACATGATAAAAATATTTTTTTTTAATTTTTAAATTATTAGTGACTATGTGGAGTATTTCTTTAATGTCCTAAGTCATTAGGATATTACAAATTTTTATAGTTCTTCTAACATCTTTTAAACCATTTTTTAAATTATTTTGCATAGAATAAAATATTTTTTGTGGTATAATTTAAATAAATTTATTAAAAAGTATTCTATGCAAAATAAATTATTAGCTCATGAATATTTTTTAATAAAGAAATACTCTACATAGTCACTAATAATTTAGAAATTAAAAAAAATATTTTTATCATGTATTTACCTAAATCACTAGAATATTACAAACTTTTATAGTACTCATAACATCTTTTAAGCAATTTTTTAAAATTATTTTGTATAGAATAAAATATATTTTTAATTATTTTGTATGGAATAAAATATTTTCTTTCATTTCTAAATTATTATTGACTATGTAGAATATTTTATTTAAAATTTGAGTACATGTATGTATTTACCTAAGTTATTAGAACATTACAAATTTTTATAGTACTCCTAACATTTTTTAAGCCATTTTTTTAAAATTATTTTTGCATAGGATAAAATATTTTTGTAGTATAATTTAAAAAAATTTATTAAAAAATATTCATGAGTTATTAAAAATGGACAGAAAATTATTGTATAGAATTCGAATTGATAGCTCATTAATATTTTAAAGAAGTCTCGTAATTAAATATTTTGTTAGCTTTTTTTTAACGTATGAAATAAAATATTTTTTTTTATTTTTTAATTATTAATTTTTTTAATAAATTTTTTAATAAAATTTTTTTAATAAATTATTAATTTTTTAACAGTATAATTCGAATTATATCATGAATTACTGTGTGTGTAATTCGAACCAAGCTGGTTCGAATTAGTGTGTGCGTGTATTTGTGTATAATTCGAACCCCGCTGGTTCGAATTATGTAGAAATGGAGTTCGAACCAAGCTGATTCAAACTACATATAAACGTGCATTGGTGGATTCATGAAATAGTTTTCGTCTTGGCTGATTCACGTAAATTATTTTTTCCTTGGCTTATTTCTGTTTTTTGCCCTAATAATATTATAAAGGTTTAATTATTCTTTTTAATTATTATAATTTTATTAAATTTATAATTAAATTTTTATTTTTTTAATTAAATTTTTTATAATATTTTTAATTTTATAATTATTAGGTATTTGATAATATAAAAATATTAAAGTTAATTAAATATTTTTGGTAAATTAAAAATATTTATAATTATAAACCTAATTAAATCTTTGATTTACAAAAAATATTCAATTAACTCTAAGATTTTTTATCGCATATATTTTACAAATAAATTCGGTTAATTTTAACGTTTTTAATATGAAAATAATATAATTATAAAATTAAAACAATATAAAAATTTAATTAAAAAATATAAAATTCTAATTAAAAATTTAATAAAATTATAAAAACTAACAAGAATAATTAAACTCAGTATAAACAATCCTACTAATCTATCTTTCTGAGAAAAATATACATTTCGTTAAGATTATTGGACACCCAAAATATCCAGATGAGCACATTAACCTGATTACAAATCTCAGATGGAGTTTCTTCCAGCCACATGACGTTGGGTCTGGTAAGGGACTAAGGGCCATCCTAGCAAGTATATGTGCCACACTTCATTGATTTTTTTTTCCCCTTAAATCTTTCAATGGCGAATTTCGGTCATGCATTTATATTCGATAGATAAGAATTTGGCTTATGCATATACTGACCTAGATATTCAAACTAACCAATAATATTCCTTAAGATTACTTCATAATGGATCCGAGATGATCAGGACATTGGTGATGAAAGGAAATTTGCACCACCCATCATCAGCTGCATATCCATTACCAAAATTAAATTGTTGGTGTAGAATAATTCAACAATCTAATAAGTAAATTAAGATAATTAACCGAAAATTGGAGAATAAATTATTCTTTGTTATGTATTTATCATAGTAGTTAAAATCTCGATTTAACTCTTAAAATCTTTCGATATTACGATTTTAAATAACTCTATCGATTTTATAAAATTTGTACTAAGTCTGACAATTGTACGATTTAAATCTTGTTAAAATTTTACATTTTACGTTCTTAATTTACTTTTTCAATTTGACGTAAAATCTCGATTTTCTTTACCTTGGTATTTACATGTAATATTCTATTTGACATGTTTTTATTATTTTGTTTTTCGGTGTCTGAAAGCTAAGGGATTTGACATTTTTTAGTAATATAAAATAGAAAAATGTTAAAGAGCTATGAAAATTTGTTATTTTTTGTCATCATTTAGTTATCAATTCAATTTTTTTAGTTTAATTTTTTAAATCTAATAATCCAATAACATATTATTCCATACTTTTAAATTGATGATTAACTGATGACAAAAAATAATAAATTTTTGTGGCCTATTAATATCTCTCTATAAAATAATATCATCTTTAACTAATCAAATTCATAATTAAATTTTGAATAAAAATAAGTGTCTAGAATACACATTAAGTACATTTTAGAATTACTGAAGCATTTTTCAAATTTTACATTGTTATAACACAAACATTAGTACGATAAGTTAACTTATCAATGAAGTTAAGTAGTCAAATGATGTTTAAATTAATTAAGTTCAATTACGTTTATTGTAGGTGTGCTTCTTTAACATTGTCGTTGTCTCTTATTCTTTAATAATAATGTTATAACTATTTATATTGTTTTCTCTTATTAGTTTAAACTTTTGAGATGAGTGATTTTATAACGTGATACTAAAATTCTATATCAAAAAAATTAGAATTCAATCTTTGATAAACTCCAAAAAATAAAAAAATAACATATGACAAATTAAAAAAAATTTACGAAATTCAAACAAACACAAATATTTAGTAAACACGTTTGCAATTTGATATATCCTAAGGGGAATATTCACTACATACAATTCTTTTTTGTTGATTGTATCTTGAAGACAATAGAAATTAATTTTCAAGTGCTCATACTACTGTGAATTTGTAGTATCTGTGGTTTAATTACAGAAGAAGTAGAAGAGAGAATGTAAAGACATTTTAAAATGTCCCCTCCTTAGTCATGTATTTGTATCCTCTATGCCCATGGAAAAGACATTTTTCAGAGCAAATTTAACTTTGTTATACAGTTTGATGAAATAATTGAATGGCACATGCAGGACATATATATATATATATATATATATATATATATATATATATATTAAAATAATAAGTATAAAAAATTAACTTTTAATTAGTTAATATTAGTTAATGTTTATTATAATATTATTCTTAAAAAATTTAAGATTTATAATTTAATATTTAAAATTTAAAATTTAAAAGTTAAAATAAAAAATAAATTTACTAATAATATTTCTGACTACTGGCCAACTAACTACGATTTTTGTAGTGATGAAAAGTTTTGTAGTAAATAAATGATAAAAATATAAAATTAAAATTATTATACTAATTTTTAAATAAATAATAAAATGTAAAATTAATTTTTTTTAATCAATTTATTGATTTTTTCTAATTAATTATTTCAGATTTTATTAGTGGGTGGAGTAGAAACAACATCAATCACCATAAAATAGGCAATGGCAGAACTACTAAAAAAAAACCCAAAAAACATTGAAAAGGTTAGAAATGAACTTCAACATGTCCTTGGAAAAAATTAACAACTTGAAGAAAAACATATTTCAAAACTTCCATTTCTAAAAGCAGTGACAAAAGAGACTTTTCGCTTACACCCACCTGCCCCATTATTAGTACCACACAAAGCACAAGAGGATATTGAACTGTGTGGCTTTTTTTTTTTTTTTGGTTGTCCACGATATCTCTCAACCCGACAAGTCAAGGACTAATCCGTCGTGGATCTGAGCTCCACTTAAAGGTCTGCCGCTAGCCAATGAATTGCTGCATGCACAAGGCGGAATTTGAACCTCCGAACTGTGTGGCTTTATTGTGCCTAAAAGTGCACAAGTTTGGGTCAATGTATGGGCTATGGGAAGAGATTCAAGTATTTGGACAAACCCTAATGAGTTTATGCCTGAAAGATTCTTAGAAAGTGAGATTGATTTTCAAAGACATGATTTTGAACTAATTCCATTTGGTGCTGGAAAAAGAATTTGTCCTGGATTGCCAATGTCTTATAGGGCTGTGCACATATTGTTGGCATCACTTCTTCATTGTTATGATGATTGGAAGCTAGCAAATGAAGATAAAGCTATTCCCATACAATCATAAACATCATGATGATGTTTACATAATGCTTGATTCTCCATATTAATTCTCTGGTTAATTAGATAAACACATTTTCTTTGGCTTTCTATGTTATTTTGTTTTAGCAACTTTTTCATTTATGCGCATATGTGTTATATAAATAAGTTTATGATATTTGTCTGTAAGGTGTACACGTCCATATATGTCATGAAATTATTTATTTTAAAAATTTAATTTAATAGAAAAAATATATGAATAATTATATTTCTATTAATATATATTCTACTATCTTAGTTTTTTTTTCTTTTATAACAAAAAAAAATAATGAAATTTTTTTAAATGTTCATATAAATTTTTAAAAATAATTAGATTTCGTGTAACTAAAATCTATTTTTTAAAGGCATGTAAGATAATTAAGTATATTGTTAATAATAAAAAGGTATTGGTAAATATAGTTTTGTCATTACTTATATACAATTTTGTATATATACTGATTTTGATAATATGTGACAAATGTACATGCATATATCATAATATATATAGTATTGGAAGATTTTCAAGTATACCGTCATACCGGTATATCAGTGATTTTTAACCGTTGATCTTAATTATATATATTATATATATTTTTTATAATTAAGATCAACGGTTAAAAATCACTGAAACACCGGTACGACGGCACACTTGAAATTTTTCCTATAGTATTAATGTACAACGGTAATTTGTTGAATGCGTTTTTTTTTTTTTAAATCAAAGATAATAGATATATTTCATTTAATGAGAAAGAAAATAAGTGTTCAAGTTATAAGACTATAGCGCATATAGTCTAAAATGAGCACAAACAATTATGTGCTTATTAGATGCGCCACATTTATATAGATCATTAGATTTTATTAGATGAAAATCAAAGGTTAATATGAAAGAAAAATACTGATAGATTCTAATAAATACAGAATATCCTAATACATAAATAAATGCTTTAAATGGCAATATTTTAATACACAATACTTTAAATAGCAACAGAATCTTTTATTCTTAAATAATTAAATATAAAACATATAAATACAAAAATATGAGTATTCTTTATTCAATAAAATTAATTATTATGCAAAAAAAGTTTATAATATTAAAAGTTTATATTAAAATGAAATTTTAAATTGTAACATAAAAATATAAAATAATTAAAATTTTATTTTATATTACTTGACAAATAATTAGATTATTATATTCAAATTTTATTAACTAACTAATTTTGTTAAAGATATTATTATATAAAATAATTTTTTATCAAAATATTTTTAAAATATAATTTATTTAAAATATTATATATAATACATGAAAATATTAACCTTTTTTATTTTTTTCAATTTTTTTTTGAAAAAAAAATATAATTATAAATACATGCCTATCACATTATATATTTACTTATATTAGTAAGACCTAAACTAATCAAACTTACATAATTAAAAATATAAACATATAAATACAAAAAATAAATTTTTTTTATTTATTAAAATTAATTATTATGAAATTTTTTTATAATATTAAAAATTATATTAAAATAATATTTTAAACTCCAACATAAAAATATAAAATTAATTATATTTTATTTTATATTATTTGATAAATAATTAGATCATTATATTCAATATTTATTAACTAACTACTTTTGTTAAAAATATTATTATATAATATATTTTTTTTATCAAATATTAGTCAAAATATAGTTTATTTAAAATATTATATATAATACATAAATTTTTTTTTTAAGAAAAACTGAATAAATAATATATATCAACTACGTATATGTATCATATGTGTATATAATAGTGACTGATATAGGATTGATATATATTCTTTTATTCTTTAAACTCTCTAATATATATGCCATCTTATGGTTCTCTCTTCTAGTCTTTTTTATTCATATTTATTTTGTGGTAATATTAAGTAGATAATAATTCAAAATTATTTTTAAAATTTAACATTTATAGTTTTATATATATAATATTTAAAATTATATATTTATAATAAAATCATTTTTTATTTTTATTATTTTCAAGTATTTTTTATTGTTTTAGTTAAATTTTTTATTATTTTAGTTAAATTTTTTATTCTCTAACTCGACCAAGTTTATATATATATATGAGAAATTAGTGTACAAATGTCATAATATTTTTAAAATAATTTTATTTTTTTTGTATTTATATATTTTATATTTTTAATTACGTAAGCTTGATTAGTTTAGGTCTTACTAATATAAATAAATATATGGGCAAATTACTATATAAAGTTAAGGAGAGCAAAATTTTACACAAATCCGCCGAACCAAAATCTGGTTCATGAATCCACCAATGCACATTTCTATATAGTTCGAACCAAGTCAATTCGAACTTAAACTACATGTAATTCGAATCAATGTGATTCGAACTATGTACACACACCCACTAATTCAAATCAACCTGATTCGAATTACACATACACAGTAATTCGAATCAGGGTGGTTCGAATTACACCCACGCACGTATTCCCAAGTAATTTGAATTTAACTGATTCGAATTATTCGTGGTATAATTTGAATTATGCTGTTTAAAATTTAATAATTTATTAAAAAAAATTTATTAAAAAAATTAATAATTTATTAAAAAAATGTATTAAAAAATTTAAAAAATATATATTTTATTTCTTCATTAAAAAAAAGCTAACAAAATATTTAATTACGAGACTTCTTTAAAATATTAATGAGCTATCAATTCGAATTCCATACAATACTTTTTTGTCCATTTTTAATAGCTCATAAATATTTTTTACAAATTTTTTTAATAAATTTATTTAAATTATACTACAAAAAATATTTTATTCTATGCAAAATAATTTAAAAGAAAAATAGCTTAAAAAATGTTAGGAGTACTATAAAAATTTGTAATGTTCTAATGACTTAGGTAAATACATGCATGAACTCAAATTTTAAATAAAATACTCTACATAGTCAATAATAATTTAGAAATTAAAGAAAATATTTTATTCCATACAAAATAATTAAAAATATATTTTATTCTATACAAAATAATTTTAAAAAAATGGCTTAAAAGATGTTATGAATATTATAAAAGTTTGTAATAGTCTAGTGATTTAAGTAAATACATGATTAAAATATATTTTCTTTAATTTCTAAATTATTATTGACTATGTAGAGTATTTTATTTACAAAAAATTTAAATACATTTATTAAAAAATATTCATAATAATTTTTTAATAAAATTATTTACATTATATGGCAAGATATTATATGATTCGAATGATCATGGAGAAGTTCGAATCACTCTGATTTAAATTATATGGTAAGCAATTCGAATTCTATACAATACTCTTCTACCCATTCTTGATAGCTCATGAATATTTTTTAATAAATTTATTTAAATTATACTACAAAAAAATATTTTATTCTATGCAAAATAATTTAAAAAACGGCTTAAAAGATGTTAGGAGTACTATAAAAATTTGTAATGTCCTAATGACTTAGGACATTAAAGAAATACTCTACATAATCACTATAATTTAGAAATTAAAGAAAATATATTTTTATCATGTATTTACCTAAATCACTAGAATATTACAAACTTTTATAGTATTCATAACATCTTTTAAGCCATTTTTTAAAAATTATTTTGTATAGAATAAAATATATTTTTAAATTATTTTGTATGGAATAAATTATTTTTTTAATTTCTAAATTATTATTAACTATGTAAAGTATTTTATTTAAAATTTGAGTACATGTATTTACCTAAATCATTAGAACATTACAAATTTTTATAGTACTCCTAACATTTTTAAGTCCTTTTTAAAAATTATTTTGCATAGAATAAAATATTTTTTGTAGTATAATTTAAATAAATTTATTAAAAAATTTGTTAAAAATTATTTATAAGCTATTAAAAATAGACAAAAGAGTATTGTATGGAATTCGAATTGATAGCTCATTAATATTTTAAAGAAGTCTCGTAGTTAAATATTTTGTTAGTTTTTTTTAATGTATGAAATAAAATATATATAAATTTTTTATTTTTTTAATAAATTATTAAATTTTTAATAATTTTTTTAATGAATTATTAATTTTTAAACAGCATAATTCAAATTATACCACGAATCATTCGAATCAGTCAAATTCGAATTACTTGGAAATGCGTGCGTGGGTGTAATTCGAATCACCCTGATTCGAATGACTGTGTATGTGTAATTCGAATCAGGTTGATTCGAATTAGTGGGTGTGTGCGTGTGTACATAGTTCGAATCACATTGATTCGAATTACATGTAGTTTGAGTTCGAATTGACCTGATTCGAACTATATAGAAATGTGCATTGGTAGATTCATGAACCGAATTTTAGTTTGACGGATTTGTGTAAATATTTCCTCCCCTTGGTTTATACCAGTGATTTGTCCTAAATATATATTATGATAGACATGTTTTTAGAATTGTATTATTTGTTTTATTTTTTTAAAAAAATTGAAAAAAATAAAAAGTTAATATTTTTATATATTATATATAATATTTTAAATAAATTATATTTTTAAAATATTTTGATGAAAAATTATATTATATAATAATATCTTTAATAAAATTAGTTAGTTAATAAATTTTGAATATAATAATCTAATTATTTGTCAAATAATATAAAATAAAATTTTAATTATTTTATATTTTTATGTTACATTTTAAAATTTTATTTTAATATAATTTTTTAATATCATAAAAATTTCTTGCATAATAATTAATCTTATTGAATAAAGAATATTCATATTTTTATATTTATATGTTTTATATTTAATTATTTAAGAATAAAAGATTTTGTTGTCATTTAAAGTATTGTGTATTAAAGTATTGCTATTTAAAGCATTTATGTATGTACTATAATTTTCTTTATTTATTAGAGTTCATCAATGTCCTTCTTTCATATTAGCCTTTGATTTTCATATAATAAAATCTAATGGTCTATATAAATATGATGCATACAATAATCACATAATTATTGTGCTCATTTTAGACATACCCAAAAAAAACTCCCAAAGTCATCGCTCAAACTAATAGTTTTAATAGAGGCAAATAAATTGCTAATAGATGAAGAAAGTTCCCAAATAGGAAAAAGTTTGGTAACCAAAATTTTTCAGCCATAATCAGCCAAAACTTTTCATATTTTACTTCATTTATATCACTTAATAACAGTTTTATTTTTTACTTCACTCTCTTATCATTCTACTTATCACCGTTCATTCTACTTATCACCGTTCTTATCAAATCTGCTAATTAATGATATTAATTAGAAAATTATATCCCTTTTTATTAGGCACTATTGTAATTAATACTTAATATTCTTTTTTATAATTTGATTTTTATATATAAAAATACATTAAATAATTGTAATTGATTCTTTGTCCGTTATGGTATTTATCATCAATTATTGGAGATATGAAACATGAAACCTATCCTAATATATACTTTATGTTAATTCAATCATATTCATTCAAAAATCACAAGAATAACACCATTGCAAGCACAATAATGTATAAGCCAAGAAATTTTACAAGAAATTGTTTTTATTATTGTAATTTGTATGGCAATTGATTTCGACCTTAATACAGTACCTATGGCAGAAGGTGCTGAAGAATTTGTACAACAGACGGACTCACCCAATAATTAATATATTTTTACAATTAATATTATTCAATTTTAAACTATATTTTATTATGTAGTTCAAATTATTTTACATATATACTAATAAATCATGATTCAAAATATTTTAATATTTTATTTTTGAAGACATTATACATTTAAATCAATGTATAATTTTTTAAATCACCGTCTTTGATAATTTAAAAATTTATTTCATGTTTTTCAAAGTGAAAATGATTTATTTTAATTCACATATATTTCTAAATTTTACTATAATTAGATTTGAAAAAAAAATGTCAAATACCTAAATTAATTTATTCAATTGACAAATTTATTCATAACATCTATAATTAAGTAAGATACACATAACATCCAAAATTTTATATTAATAACATCCATAATTTCATACTCATAATATTCATAATTTCATACATATAATATTTATAATTAACAAATTTTTACAATTAATATTACCAAATTTTAAACTATGTGTCTTGTTATATATTTCAAATTATCTTACATGTACACCAAAGGGTCATAATTTTAATATTTTTTATTTACTATTCATATGTATACTTATTTATTGATTTTAATACGACGAGTTAATAATTATTTTTTAAATTTTATTTTTAAATTTTAATTTTTTTATTTTATAATAGCCTATATGTAAAATATGAGTTGTATACCAGAAGTTGTTAAATTCTCTAATTTAACATCCATATTTTTATATGTATAATATTTATAATTTTATATATATATTATTCATAATCAATAAATTGGTGCTAATTTATTATTATTTATTATTTTATTTTGCAGGTTATGAACCAACAATTTTAGATATTTTTAATTTTCAATAAATAAAATTTGATCAAATTTAAAATATTTTATTTTTTATAAAATGTATTGAGGTGATTTGAGTTTTTTTTTAATTAAAAATATAAGAATTTGAAATTTTTATTTGGAAGAAAAAAATTATACAATTATAAATATATGAAATAATAATAAAGGAGAAATTTTCGCAATCTGATTCATATTAAATTTGGAATTAACTTTTTGTATAATTAAATAAGGAAAGATAATTAATGATAGAAAGAAATTAATTGCATCAATTAAATTAGGAGAGTGATTCACACTCTCTTATCAACGCAAATACTATTAATCATATACCTTTATTTATTATCTATAATATTTTGGTTACGTAGCATTGCCCAAAGAAATAACGTGAAAAAGAGAGAAATTCAAAGATCACAAGCGCACTTCACCATCTAATACGACACTGAGGTGGCAGAGATGGTCAGCTACTCTCACTATCTCCATAGAATTCGGTTTGGTGTCCTCAAAAATAAAGGAATTTTTTTTTTTTATTTTCACACTCCAACAAAGATTAATCAATAACTGTTGATCCTTCTCCTCCCTCCGTTGCTGCTTCAGAGAGTTAATTAATTCCCATCCTTGCATAAAATTATTGAATGGATGAACTATTAGAATTTGGTTTAGTGGGCTACTTTTCCAAATTTTCTTTGAATTTGGGCATGTAAGAATACAATGGTTAATGATTTCAACATTAGATTGGCATTTAGGACAAGTTGGATTGATGTTTGAGAAGCGGTGGTAGAGTAACTTCATCATTGGGAGACGTTTATGGATGGTTTTTTATATGAAGATCTAAACTTTATATAGCACTTGATTTTTTAGACTCTTCCATACTTCAGGGTGTTAGAGCTGTGTTTGGATTTAGCTCAAAAGGCACATGAAAAAATTGGTACGCAATCCTATATTCTGAAGCTACATTATATTATTTTGACTTGTTAAGAGTCAACTATAATTTGTCTTTGCTTCCATCTGGTTTAATTGAGAGTATTTTGTTATTGATCTCGAAAGAACAAATCTTCAAGCAAGTTTTGATTCCAACTCAGATCATCTCTTAGTTGATTTTTAACCCTGTGCACAATCGAATCTGAAGGTGAACCAGAAAGATCCGCATTAATTTTGAAAGGGTAAGGTGGTGGCAATCAAGAATCTTCGAAGACACGGGTTGAAATACCATTTTCAATTTTCTAAACCAACCCCTTCTTTAGAACACAACGTCTTTTCAATAGACTCTGCCAACTCCAAGATAGTAAGTGACCAATTTTAGCATTCATCAAGTCACCATATCTAAAATATTTACTTTTTAAAATTCTTGCAAGAATTGAATTTAGCTGTTTAATGATTCTCCAACACTGTTTCCTTAATTAGTAGAATTAGGTTTTGAGCCCTTAAGTCCTTTACATTCAGACCACTTTTTTTTTTAGACTACGTCATCTGATGCTAATTAACTTATTCACGCTATTCGTCTCTCTGATCTCTTCTAACTCCACCAGTAACTATTGAGAATGCTGTGAATTTCCAAAATTAATGAATTAGACAAATGAAAACATGATAGGAAATAGATAGGAATTGCTTCTCCCACCGCTCTGAGCATAATTTGTCTTCCTTCAACTGATAAATAGCTCCTTTGCCAGTTTTGGATTTTTTTCAAACTTTTTTCTTGATTTCACTAAACATAGCCTTCTTAGACTTATGAACTAGGGATGGAAGTCCCAAGTATTTATCTTGAGCTTCAATATGAGTAACATTAAGTTTGTGTGCAATATCTGTTTGAACTTGCTGGGGCGTATTCTTGCTAAAAAAATAAAGCTGATTTGTTGAGATTGACTTTCTGACCACTGAAACTCTCATAAGTTTTTAAGACAGTCATTATCTTATCACAGTTATTGTCAGAAGCCTTACTAAATAAAATTGAGTCGTCAGCAAATAATAGATGATTTATCTTAGGACTTCTTCTATAAATTTGAATCCCGAAAACTTGACCGTTTTATTCTACCTTGTGTAGCAAAAAGGATAAACCTTCTGCACAAAATAAAAATAGATATGGGGATAGGGATATCCTTGTAGGATTCTCCTATTTGGTTTAAAAAAATCAAACGGTTGACCTTCCACAACAATAGAGTAAGAAACATTGGTCATTAATTAGTTTTCGAACCCAATTAATCAATTTCAAACCAAAGTCCAATTTTTCCATAATGAACCACAGAAAATGTCATTTCACCCTATCATATGCTTTACTCATATCTAATTTCAAAGCCATTTCAGTCTCTAAACTATTCTTCTTTATTTTTAGATGATGCATACATTCATGGGAAATAAGAATATTTTCTGAAATAAGTCTCTCCTTAATAAAAGCACTCTGATTAGAGCTCACAAGTTTACTCATACATAGTTGGAGTCTATGAACCAAGACTTTAGATATAATCTTATACATAATTGAAGATAAGCTGATAGGTTTTACCTGCATCATATTACTAGCATCTGGTATCTTAGGAATAAGGTAGATATAAGTGTGATTGAAACTCTTCAATATCCTCTATCTACAAAAGAAACTTCGAACTGCTCTAAAAACATTCTTGCCCACAATTTTCTAGAATTTCTGAAAAAATATGGCCGTCATTCCATCATCTCCTGGAGCACTCATGGGGTGAATACTAAAAGTGGCTCTCTTGACTTCTTCTAGGGTAACTGGTGTTTGCAACCTTCATTTCATGCTAGCTATAACCTTAGGAGCAAAGTCTGTGAAAATCGGAGAGGGATCCTCATGATTTGTGAAAGAAAAAAATCCCTTTAAATAGTCCTCAGCAATAGCTGCAATGCCTTGGGGAGAAGAGGTTGTCTCACCATTTTGACCATGTAAATGCCATATCTTGTTTCGTCGTGTTCTGGAAATATACGTCCTATGAAAAATGTGTTACGGTCCCTTTTCCGTAGCCATTTTACTCGGATTTCTTTCGTCAAACCGCTCCTCATTGAGTCAAGTAGTCTCCAGTTTTTCTTCCAAAATTGTCAATTTCTGACCTCCATGAAATTTTTTCGATTTCATCTCCTCAATTTCTTTTAGGAGATCCTCAATCACTTTTTGAGAGTTTGTTTTTGCCGATTGATCCCGTTAAACCAACCTGTACCTACTAATTTTGATTTTTGAGCCACTTGAAACATTGTGGATCTTTAGGATTTTCCAAGCTTTCAAGATGATTTGTCTAACTTCATCCTTGTCACACCAACTTGTGACCTTGCCGAGCTGTATAACGCCCATTTGTAACCTAAGTGGGGGTAACTAAAGCGATGGAACAAGTGCTCTGATTTGTTAAGTTGGACTTACAAGGGTATATTATTGGCATGCCCACTCCAAGTTGAGAGTTGGACCCAATAGTCTGGGCGAAGGCCCAAGCCCCTCGGCTCCTAGAATTTGCTGAATACTTTGCTAAATTATTAAAAACAACAACAAAGTCTTGTTCCATTAGGTGGGGTCAGCTACATGAATCAAACGATGCCATTGAGTTCTATCATGTATTATGTCTATAGAGAGTCCGTTTACATGTAGATCTCGTTTGAACACTTCATGGATGGTCTTCTTATATTTTCCTCATCCTTTCACCCCTTGTCCATCTTCCATCTCATTCACCATCCTGAATGGGTGTTCTGTCAGTCTTCTTCTCACATGTCTGAACCACCTGAGACGCGATTCTACCATCTTTTTCACAATAGATGCTACTCCAACTCTCTCTCTTATATCTTCATTCCTTATTCTATCCAATCGCATATGACCACTCATCCATCTCAACATCTTCATCTCTGCCACAGTTACCTTATGTTCCTGCTCCCCCTTTGGCTGTCCAACACTCTGTACCATAAAGCATAGCCGGTCTGATACCAGACGCACTCTGCCATTTTGACCAACCTGCTTGGATTTTATGATTTACATCCTGTTCAATCTTTCCATTATCCTGTATGATGCACCCAAGATACTTAAAACTCTTAACTTTTTGTAGGATGTTATCTCCAATCTTCACCTCTATATTAGGGTTTTTCCTTCGCAGGCCAAACTTACATTCCATATATTCCGTCTTGATACGGCTTATGCGCAAACCATACACTTTTAGAGCTTCTCTCCATAACTCCAACTTCTTATTTAGGTCTTTCCTTGACTCTCCCATAAGAACGATATCATCAGCAAAAAGTAGAGGTAAGCATCAAAGTAGTCACTGAAGTTACCCTCGAGCCTCAAAATAATCCCTGAAGTTAAAAATTAGTCGTAATCGTCCCTGAAGTTGATCTCCGGTACTCATAGTGGTCCTTCCGGTCAATTTTGTCTAGCTGGCGCAACCGGAAAGCTGACCTGGCACGTTAGCAGTGCAACGGTTAGCTGACGTGGCGCAGTAAACATTTTGGACTCAATTTGGTCCCTAATTTTAGGTTAAAAACCCTAACCCCAATTGACTCTCTTCTCCTTTCTTCTCCATCGCACACGCTGTTCGCCTCTACTCTCCGTCGCACCAGAGGTGAGTCTTCAGTATCTTCTTCATCTTCAAAAACCACACGTTATGGCTAGCGCTAGCAACGCAGCTGGGAGCTCCAACAACCCACGATCATTTGGAAGCATCATGAGGACACATTTGTATGATATATCTATGAATGTTACAATCTGAAAGTTTCACCTTTTTATACAAATTGCTTCTCCTCCCATATAACAGTGCAGATAGTACCCCAAGGACAGCACCAGAATACTCAGACAGTATTGCTCTGAATTAGTAAGAAAGAGAATAACTATGTTAAGTTCATAAATAAAAAATTAAAAATCTGATTTCAAGCATCACTCAACATGCGCAATACTAATATAATGAAGAAATAACTATATAATGATGACAACTGACAACAATTGGTCAATGACAAACTGTAAATCAGTTATCAGGGTTCTATGCGAATGAATTTCATTCAAGATGCTGCATGAGTAAAAAGACATAGTTAAAGACTAATAGTATGGCACACTAATCTTACAAACTAAAATTTTTTACAAGCATACTAAAACCAACCTAACTGGTCCATATGATCTCAGTCCCTTTCCCCACAAGACAAAATACAGTGCTGTTATAGCACCATTTATTATGGATGGCACAACCTGAAAAACAAATGGTACTAGTCAAGGACTGTTCATATTACTAAAACCTTTGGATATGAATGTATTGGTTTGTATATAGCACTCTGCCCTAAGATGAAAACAATTAAATTTACCTGTGTATTAGAAAGTGGCATGCCCTTCCAAGGCTTTTGCAAAATCAAAAAGAGGATTGCTGCAGGAGCTATGCAGGCAAACAAGAAAAGAACAACCGAAGCTCCACTTTGGGTTAAGTAGCGATACATGGAGTATATCGACCATATCCTCATGAAATTTGCAGCAACATGTATAATTTGCAATGGTGTTTGTTGATACACGAAAATTTAATATTAACGCGCAACCGGCAAGTATACCGGGTCGTATCAAGTAATAAAACTCACTAAGAGTGAGGTCGATCCCACGGAGATTGGTAGATTAATCAACTTTAGTTAAATGGTAATTTTAGTCAAGCAAACATGGTTTTGAATTCATGAGATTTGATTTTTGAATGTAATTGCGGAAAGTTAAATGACAAAGAATTTAAAGAACTAGAATAAAGAAGAACAATGAAAGTAAATAACTGAAACTTAAATTGCAAGAAACTTAAATGACATAACAGTAATTTACAAGAAAGTAGAGTGCTGAATTGTAAAGAGCAGAAAAGTAAATTGCAAGTAATTAAGATTGAATCTAAATAGCAGGAATGTTAAATTGCTTGAATGTAAAAGGGAATTTGGTAATGGGTATTCAAAATAACTAAAGAACAAAAGAGATGAGAATTAATGATGGAAGAGATCATTAGGGGTCAGAGATGCAAATTCTCATGAATTGATATTGATCAATTCCTTCTCAATTATGGGTATAGATCCATGGCAGATTGTAGGTAATTGAGTTCCAATCTCTTGGTAACTCAATTTCTCTCAACACAACCAATTGCCACTCTCGTGATCTAATTGTTCATGAGAAGAGATGAAGTTCATTAACTAATCCTTCAAGCCACACAATTCCCAGGATCTCAACCAAGGGTGGTTACATCTCACATACCAACCCAAAGTGTATTAATCAAGGAAATTATGAAAGGATGAACTCTAAACTGAATTATATGGCTCCTTTCTCAAGTTCACCACACAATTCATATAGATTCAACCCCTCTCTTGATGGTGATTGAATCTTTGAAGAACAAGAGTTTCCTCTTGGATGAATCACTTAAATTGAGAAGGAAAAGAAGAATTATCAACCCATTCAAATAAATAGAGCTCCTCCCCCTAATGAAAATGGGGTTTAGTGAATCATAGCTCAAATTTCAACAACAATTGCAAAGATGAAAATTAAACTCAGTGTAGAGAAGAATGAAGAAGAGGAAGAAGAAGTTCTTAAAAACTGAAATTCAAAATTGCAAAAGAAAACCAACTTCCTCTCTGCTATGCTTCCCAATCGGGAGTGTAATACAAAGCAGAGTAAAAAAAAAGCTAGCAAAAGTAACTACTATGATGTAAATGTAAAAGTGTCTAAGAGTCCTCCTTAAAGTACCAAACTATTCTCTATTTATACTATTCCTAAAACTCCTTGAAATTCTCCTTTGGGGTTAACAATTTGGGCCTTGCTCTTGTTGTTGATTTTGCTTCATGAAAGAATTCTTGTCAAACAGAGAAAACAGGGCTCATTCTTATTGCTCTGGCCCAATGGCCTGGCGTTACTGGCAAACACGCCAACCTTGGTGCACGTTGGCAATGTGCATGGCAATTTCCTGGGAGTGGGACATGGTGCTTGGGCGTTATTGCCCAAGTTGTTGCCAAACACTTGGCTTGTTCTTCATTCTTACTTCACTTTTTATGCTTGATGTTGCCTGAACTTTTAGCTTCAATCCTTCGCTTCAATATGAACTATTATATATCATTGGAAAGCTCAGAATGTCTTCCTTCCAATGCACTTGGGATCATCTCATTTGGATCTTCCTAGCTCAAGTTAGGCTCCATTGAAGAGGGTAGGGTCAAGCTGCCAAATTTTCTGGAGTTGTTGGTGGAGTTGTTGCCAAACACGCCAGCTCCAACGCCAAAGACTCCCTTAGCCCAATTTTGCATGGGCGTTGTTGCTGGAGTTGCCAAGGAACACGCCAGTTCATTATTTCCCTGGCAACGTGTTCGAGCATCCTCTTTGGCTCATTCATTCCTCCTTAACTCTCAACTTCATTTTCTTGTTTTGGGGCCTAAAGATGACTCTGATTTGAACTTCCATTTCATGCTTCACTATAGACTATTATATATCTTTGGAAATCTCTGGATGTCATCTTTCCAACGCAACTGGAAGAACTCAAATTGGATCTCTGTAACTCAAGTTATACATCCTTGAAGAAGGTGATGTCAGGCTGTCTTGGTTGGAGTTGTTGGTGAAGTTGTTGGCAAACACGCCACTGGCAACGTGCTCGATCCTCCCCTGGCCCAAGTTCTTAGCCTTGGCGTTGTTGCTGGCATTGTTGATGAACACGCCACTTCAACTTCAAGGCAACAACGCCTTCGAGCTCTCGTTGGCTCAATTTCTTGGCCTTGCGTTGCCAAGGAACACGCACATTCAACTTCAAGTTGGCAACGCCCAAGATCATTTTCCATGGCTACCTTACAGTGGCCAGCGTTGTTACTAGCGTTATTGCCACACATGCCAGTTCATCCCTCACTGGGCAACGCTCTCGAGCCTTCTTGGCTTGGCACTTCTTGGCCTGGCGTTGTTGTGGGCGTTGCCAGGGAACACGCCAGTTCATTCCCTGCCTGGCAACGCTCTCGATCCTCACTTTGTGGCTCTGTTTCAGGCTTCCTTTCTTGCTCTGTTTCAAGCTTCATTATCTTCTTTCTTCATCACCTAACATGAACCAAAGAATCTTCCTCAAAGTTTTGCCATCTTATGCAATAAATTTCAAGAACATCATTCATATCAACTTGTTTATAAACTTCTTAAATCATTTGCATAAATTATGCCAAATTTCACCTAGTTCTTGGTTCATGAATGCATGTAGAGAAAACTCACAAAATTGCTTGTTTATTCTAGTAATAATAAATGAAATTAAGCTAAAACCAACTAAACTAACTAGTTAAAATTGTAAATATGCGAATGCATCACAACACCAAACTTAAACCTTGCTTGTCCTCAAGCAAGAAAAGAACTATGCACAAAGGTTTCTTTTAATCGGAACAAGTTGAGGAGTAGCTTGTAATGCCTTGGTGAGTGAAGTGATTAAGTGATAGTGGGGTGAACTCTGAATTATATGCTCATGTAAGGATTCCAGTGCTTATTAGTCCCTACATTTTGGAAGTCTTAGGTCTTAGGACTTTCATTCAAATGATATCATGAAAATCTCTCTATAGGTAATCACCTTGAAGCGGCTTATAGTTTTTTGTGTCTTGGCCTTGTCTCTAAGTGTCATGTTTCAAAGCGGCTCTTTAGATAAGCTTTCAATCAATACGCCCAAACCAGTTGGTCTAAGGTATTAGGTGTTGAAGCACCCCCTTAGGATTTACTTGCTCAAGCCTCTCTCTTTGACACAATTCTACCACAAGCATTTAACTAGGATAATAACTCTTTGAGTTCTTATTTCTTTCTTTTTCTTCCTAGTAATTGATGCTCAGAGCCTTTTGCCATGTTCTTTTGTTTTTTTTGTTTTGTTTTTTTTCTTTTGTTTTCTTTTGCTGCTTCTTGGATCAAAAGATATTTGAGAATCTCTGCAATACTTCTTTGAACTCTATTTCCTGCCTATGAGCTCCCATGCAGGTTTTTACAAACATGCAACATTAATACACAATCATAAAACTAGAACCACCACTTCTCTTAATCTTTTGCTTGCCTCAAAACAAATTTTTGACTCCTCAATCATTCTTTTCAAAGAACTGTTCTCTGTTTGCAATTTATGGATCTTGAGTGTAAGCAATTTCAAGAGTATGGTGTTATGATATATCAAACATCTTAGTTATTGAACTACAAAGAAGTCATACTAAGCAGATAAACAGGGGTACAATATCACTTTCAATCATAACAGTTTTAATTAAAAGACAATCACTTAACGATACAACCTTTTGGAGTTCACTTGCTTTACTCCTTATCATCATCATTGTTGGTCTTTACATCCTTCTTTGCCTCTTTGATTGATGATGCTTAATCCTTCCCAAGATTGAAGTGACTGCCTACAATGAACTTTGAAAGTTACTTGTCCCCAAGCACTTAAAAAAATGGTTAGCATGCATGAATTATTTGTGTGCTTTTGAACTTACTTTGGTGTAGGAACACCAAACTTAGTACCTTGCCAATGGTTCTCATGCATCAAATCAACCATATGTGGAACTCTTTTTCTTTGCCAAAGGTACTAGAACTAAAAACTAGGAAACAGTAAAATAGTTAACTAGTTTATCTAAATACTTGAAGCTAGCATTATGCAGAAGGTGAGAATGTGTTTTATGATGAGATTTTGGTGGAACACCAAACTTATAATCCTTCATTCTCCCTTATATTGTTTTGGTGTGCAACACCAAACTTAGCTTCTTGCAATATGGATAAAGCTAATTAACCTTATTATTAAACTAGCTATGAAAAGAAAACTACCTCAGGTTGGGTTGCCTCCCAACAAGCGCTTCTTTATCGTCATTAGCTTGACGGCTGTCCCTCTTTAGGGAGGATGATGATCATAGTGCCTTAATCCTTCCCCTCTCACCGTGAGCTTCCTTCCAGTGTCTCTCTTGATGATTTCCACATGTTCATGTCAGAGGATTTTGTTCACTGTGTAATATCCAGAAAAGTGTGGAGATGTTTCCATTGGTTGGTAAGTTAGCATCACTTTATCTCCTGGTGAGAAGCCTTCAGTGGGGATTTTTTTTGTTTTTCCATCCTCTTGGCACTTTCTTCTTGGGACTCTTTTCTTTTTTAGGAGGTAGTTCAGGTTTCGAAGTCTCAATTTTTGGAATGTCTTTGCTGAGAATCTCAAATGCAGGCTTTAGTTGTAGCTTCTCCTCTATTCTTTGAGCTTGTTGCACCACTTCTACCTCTTCCTTTCTTTTCTAGCATGAGTTTAGGTGCATTGGAAGTGTTTCATCAGGTACCTCTTTCAAGTTTGGATTTATGGAATCAATCTTCATACACTCCTCCTCTTGGGTAGAATCTTACAAATTCTTGAAGACATGGAACACTATATGCTCTTCATGCACCCTTAGCATCAATTCTCCTTTTTCAACATCTATCAATGTCCTGGCAGTAGCTAAGAAAGGTCTCCCTAGGATAATGGGAGTGTTGTCATCTTCCTCTATGTCTAGGATGACGAAGTCAGCTGGGAGAAAAAATTTGTCCACCTTTACCAATACATTCTCCACAACACCAAGTGCTTGCTGAATGGATTTGTCCGCCATTTGAAGGGATATTTTTGTGGGTCTCAATTCATGAATATGAAGCTTCTTCATCAGGAATAGAGGCATTAAGTTGATGCTTGCACCAAGATCACAAAATGCTTTCTCGATTGTCATGTTGCCTATGGTGCAGGGGATATGAAAGCTCCCTGGGTCTTTCCTCTTCCTTGGTAATCCTTTCTGGATGATGGCACTACACTCCGTGGTCATTACAACCATTTGTCCCTCCTTCAAAGATCTTTTCTTTGTTAACGATTCCTTCATGAACTTTGCATACAATGGCATTTGTTCAAGTGCTTCTATGAAGGGGATGTTGATGTGCAGTGTCTTGAATATCTCCAGGAATTTGGAGTATTGCTTCTCTTTGTTCTCTTCCTTGAATCTTTGAGGATATGGTAGCATTGGTTGATATACTCTCACCGCCTCTTTCTTAGTTGACTTATCACTTTGTGTAGAGGTTTCTTGCTCCTGCTTTTGCTCCTTCACCTCTTCTTTTAAGCCTTCTTTGTTGTGCTCTTCCTGAGTGATGGCTTCTGTCTCCACCTTCTTACCACTTCTCATGGTGATTGCTTTACACTCCTCCCATTTTATGGCTTTTCATGTGTCCCTTAGGTTGTCTTCAGTGGTACTAGGGAGTGCTCGCTTCTCACCTATCTCTGTGATATGTTTAGCCATTTGTCCCATTTGTCTTTCAAGATTTTTCATAGATGCATCTTGGTTTTTGAGTGTCAGGACTTGATCTTGTCTTGCCATCTCTTGAGTCTTGATGAGTTTCTCCATTAACATCTCTAAGTTAGAGATCCTCTGAGAGTCTGGATGCGGTTGTATGGTAGGTGATGGTTGCTGGTGGAGGTTGTTTGGAGCATTGAGGTGGTTATTTTGTGAGTTGAATGGAAGTGTGGAAAAGTTATTTTGGTGAGTTTGTGAGTTGTTATGAGGTGGATGATATGTGTTTTGTGAGTTTTTGTATTGGTTAGTGTTACTGGGTGAATGATTTTGGTTGTTTGTGTTGCGGGAGTTGTTGGAATTGTGGTTTCTCTGCCATGAATTTTGATTGTCACCCCATCTCAGGTTGGGGTGATTCCTCCAAGATGAGTTGTATGTGTCACCATGGAAATCATTTTGAGAAGGATTTGAGGTATTATGCATATATTGAACCTGTTCTTGTTGCTGCTCAACATTGCTCGCTTCATTTTGACCCCATTCAATTGAAGGTTGATTTGTTGTGCTCACTGAAGCTAGTTGGAGGCCATCTATTCTCTTAGCCATCATTTCCATTTGTTGCTGGATTTGTTGGTGCATCAACTTGTTTTGTGCCAAGATCGTGTCCACTCCTTCTAATTCCAACACTCCCTTCTTTTGAATGGGTTGGCATTGCCTCTGATGAGCATAGAAGTATTGGTTATTTGTCACCATGTCTATGAGATTCTGAGCTTCCTCGGCTGTCTTCATCAATTGTAGCGAGCCTCCTGCAGAGTAATCCAAGGACTCTTAAGATTTTAGAGTCAACCCCTCATAGAAATTTTGAAGCTTATCCCATTCACTGAACATCTCAGGTGGACATTTCCTAATCAGAGCTTTGTATCTTTCCCATGCCTCATACAATGATTCCCCATCCATTTGAATGAATGTTTGCACCTCCGTCTTCAACCTGATGATCCTCTGAGGTGGATAGAACTTAGATAGGAATTTATTCACCAGATCATCCCAAGTGTTGATACTTTCTTTGGGGAATGTCTCCAGCCATTGAGATGCCTTGTCCCTAAAAAAAAATGGGAACAACAGCAGCTTGTAGATATCTGGATGTACACCATTTGTCTTGACTGTTTCACATATTCTCAAGAAGACAGATAGGTGTTGATTTGGATCCTCAAGGGGACCTCCTTCATAGGAACAATTATTTTGCACGAGAGTGATGAGCTGAGGCTTCAATTCAAAGTTGTTTGCATGAACATTGGGAGTGAGTATACTGCTCCCACAGTGTCTTGGATTTGAGAAAGTGTAAGAAGCTAGAACTCTTCTTTGAGGTGGGTCGTTATTGTTGGCAACTCCCTCAGGAGGGTTATGCAAGTTGCCCTCCATGACTTGGTCTTCTCCTTCTGAATCCTCCTCACCAATTACCCCTTTTCCTGTTGCTTCTCTTCTTAACCTTCGGAGGGTTCTCTCATCTTCAGGATCAAATCTCCTTGCCTCTGACATACACAAACACACGCAAACCAACAACACAAATGAAATGCTCTATTGCTAGAGTGAAGTTAAAGTTAGCAAAACAAAATATCAAACAGTTAGTGGGCTTTAACAAAGAAAAGAAAAATGCTTAATCTAAACTTCCATTCACTTAATCATTGTCAATCTTTTCCAATCCCCGGCAACGGTGCCAAAAACTTGATACGCGAAAATTTAATATTAACGTGCAACTGGCAAGTATACCGGGTCGTATCAAGTAATAAAACTCACTAAGAGTGAGGTCGATCCCACGGAGATTGGTAGATTAATCAACTTTAGTTAAATGGTAATTTTAGTCAAGCAAACATGGTTTTGAATTCATGAGATTTGATTTTTGAATGTAATTGCGGAAAGTTAAATGACAAAGAATTTAAAGAACTAGAATAAAGAAGAACAATGAAAGTAAATAACTGAAACTTAAATTGCAAGAAACTTAAATGACATAACAGTAATTTACAAGAAAGTAGAGTGCTGAATTGTAAAGAGCAGAAAAGTAAATTGCAAGTAATTAAGATTGAATCTAAATAGCAGGAATGTTAAATTGCTTGAATGTAAAAGGGAATTTGGTAATGGGTATTCAAAATAACTAAAGAACAAAAGAGATGAGAATTAATGATGGAAGAGATCATTAGGGGTCAGAGATGCAAATTCTCATGAATTGATATTGATCAATTCCTTCTCAATCATGGGTATAGATCCATGGCAGATTGTAGGTAATTGAGTTCCAATCTCTTGGTAACTCAATTTCTCTCAACACAACCAATTGCCACTCTCGTGATCTAATTGTTCATGAGAAGAGATGAAACTCATTAACTAATCCTTCAAGCCACACAATTCCCAGGATCTCAACCAAGGGTGGTTACATCTCACATACCAACCCAAAGTGTATTAATCAAGGAAATTATGAAAGGATGAACTCTAAACTGAATTATATGGCTCCTTTCTCAAGTTCACCACACAATTCATATAGATTCAACCCCTCTCTTGATGGTGATTGAATCTTTGAAGAACAAGAGTTTCCTCTTGGATGAATCACTTAAATTGAGAAGGAAAAGAAGAGTTATCAACCCATTCAAATAAACAGAGCTCCTCCCCCTAATGAAAATGGGGTTTAGTGAATCATAGCTCAAATTTCAACAACAATTGCAAAGATGAAAATTAAACTCAGTGTAGAGAATTAAACCCAATGGCCTGGCATTACTGGCAAACACGCCAGCCTTGGTGCACGTTGGCAACGTGCATGGCAATTTTCTGGGAGTGGGACATGGTGCTTGGGCGTTATTGCCCAAGTTGTTGTCAAACACTTGGCTTGTTCTTCATTCTTACTTCACTTTTTATGCTTGATGTTGCCTGAACTTTTAGCTTCAATCCTTTGCTTCAATATGAACTATTATATATCATTGGAAAGCTCGGAATGTCTTCTTTCCAATTCACTTGGGATCATCTCATTTGGATCTTCCTAGCTCAAGTTATGCTCCATTGAAGAGGGTATGGTCAAGCTGCCAAATTTTCTGGAGTTGTTGGTGGAGTTGTTGCCAAACACGCCAGCTCCAACGCCAAAGACTCCCTTAGCCCAATTTTGCATGGGCGTTGTTGCTGGAGTTGCCAAGGAACACGCCAGTTTATTATTTCCCTGGCAACGTGTTCGAGCATCCTCTTTGGCTCATTCATTCCTCCTTAACTCTCAACTTCATTTTCTTGTTTTTGGGGCCTAAAGATGACTCTGATTTGAACTTCTATTTCATGCTTCACTATAGACTATTATATATCATTGGAAATCTCTGGATGTCAGCTTTCCAACGTAACTGGAAGCACTCAAATTGGATCTCTGTAACTCAAGTTATACATCCTTGAAGAAGGTGATGTCAGGCTGTCTTGGTTGGAGTTGTTGGTGAAGTTGTTGGCAAACACGCCACTGAAAACGTGCTCGATCCTCCCCTGGCCCAAGTTCTTAGCCTTGGCGTTGTTGCTGGCATTGTTGATGAACACGCCACTTCAACTTCAAGGCAACAACGCCTTCGAGCTCTCGTTGGCTCAATTTCTTGGCCTTGCGTTGCCAAGGAACACGCACATTCAACTTCAAGTTGGCAACGCCCAAGATCATTTTCCATGGCTACCTTATAGTGGCCAGCGTTGTTACTAGCGTTTTTTCCACACACGCCAGTTCATCCCTCACTGGGCAACGCTCTCGAGCCTTCTTGGCTTGGCACTTCTTGGCCTGGCGTTGTTGTGGGCATTGCCAGGGAACACGCCAGTTCATTCCCTGCCTGGCAACGCTCTCGATCCTCACTTTGTGGCTCTGTTTCAGGCTTCCTTTCTTGCTCTGTTTCAAGCTTCATTATCTTCTTTCTTCATCACCTAACATGAACCAAAGAATCTTCCTCAAAGTTTTGTCATCTTATACAATAAATTTCAAGAACATCATTCATATCAACTTGTTTATAAACTTCTTAAATCATTTGCATGAATTATGCCAAATTTCACCTAGTTCTTGGTTCATGAATGCATGTAGAGAAAACTCACAAAATTGCTTGTTTATTCTAGTAATAATAAATGAAATTAAGCTAAAACCAACTAAACTAACTAGTTAAAATTGTAAATATGCGAATGCATCATTTGTCTACAAACGGAAGATTATCATCAGCACGCTAAGAACAAACCCAGTCACTAATCAGTATGGCATAGTAGAATGTCACGAGACTCAGAAATTCCTGAGTACAATAAAGCTTTTTCCTATTGCACCACATCAACTACATAAATCAAACAATATCTTTGTATCTTACCAGAAACCATATCCACAAACACTGAAACACACCATCTAAATCCAAGCTCTTCTTGCTAATTTTGTCTACAAGTTAGAACCGCCCATTTTTAAATATTTTCCTACCAAACATCCAATATAATCTTCTTAATCTAACATTCACTATCTTGTTCTCCCAAGACCAGACCACCCAAGACTTTCTTATATTATCATTATTAATTGATAAGTCACATAAAAGTAGATAGTCATGTCTTTTTTACAGTAAATGATACATCAAATTTGTCTACAATCCACACTGATTCCTAATATTATCTTGTCTACTGTGTCAATGTGTCACAGTAACATACTAGCACTGAGCCAACTATAAACACAAATCAAACTAATCTAGTACATATTAGACAGCATGGTAAGGTAGGAATAATCATCATAAAATATTTGAACCAGTGACTACAACCGAGTTCTTAAAACAACTGAAACATTAAGATAACGACTACAATCAAATGCTAAAACATTGGCGCACTAAAAAAATACCATAAAGCAGAAATCTCCTATTCTATTGTCACAGGATAAAACCCAATAATAATAAATATTGCCACAAATTAGAAATAACCGTTTAATAATGTGCATATCCAAAAGCAAAATATTAGAGAAATGGGGAGAATTTTAGGTTTTTCTCTTGATATACAATTTTACCTTAGAGGTTGAGGAGGAGAGCCTTGATCCGCCGGGAATTTGTTTGGGGACATCATCGTTTATGAAATCCAATAGACGCAGAGAAAAATGACGATCGAAGGGAGAAATGAAGAGTGAAGAGTGTGACGGAGAGTAGAGGAGAACAGCGTGTGCGATGGAGAAGAAAGGAGAAGAGAGTTAATTGGGAGTTAGGGTTTTTAACCTAAAATTAGGGACCAAATTGAGTCCAAAATGTTTACTGCGCCACGTCAGCTAGCCGTTGCGCTGCTAACGTGTCACCAACGACGCCAGGTCAGCTTTCCGGTTGCGCCAGCTGGATGAAATTCACCGGAAGGACCACTATGAGTATCGGAGATCAACTTCAGGGACGATCTCGACAAATTTTTAAGTTCAGGGATTACTTTGAGCCTCGAGGGTAACTTCAGGGACTATTTTGATGCTTACCTCGCAAAAAGTATGTACTATGGTATAGGTATGCTATGTGAGTACTTTCAAGACTAATATAAAAATGTATAGACTTAAGGATGATTCCTGGTTTAATCCTATACTAATAGAAAATTTCTTTGTCACACCACCTTAAATCTTCACACTAATTATTGTTCTATCATACACATCTTTAATTTCACGAATATATACCACTCTTATTAAAATAAAACCAATATGATAAAGCACCAGGCACTTGGTAAATGCTATATATTCATCTCGTGGTGTGAAAAATAATACAAGAATTTTATAAAAATGGGAAAATAAAAGCTATCTTGTTAGTAATAGATCAGATAGCGAAAAAATCGAAGGGCCTTATTCAATCATACAGAAACAGACTTGAACGGCACAGAACATCACAATCGTTCATACCCTCACAAAGATCCAACCGAATATGTTTTGTCTCCATTCTATAGAACACTACATGGGAAAATATTCAATCTTCAACCATGAAGATTTTGTAGCGTTAGAGATGCAAAAAAAAATATATATAATTACTCTACTGACAGAATTTATTATTTTTGGTTGTTTTTCTTAATTATTAACTTAATTTTTTTAATTTAATAATATAATAATATATTTTAATTTATATTTTTAAATATTAATAATTAATTAATAATTAAAATAATAAATTATGATGATTTTCTAATATTTTTCATATATATAGAGTAAATGATTAAATTTATTTTTAAAAAATTAATTATTCATTTTTTAAATTGATCATTGAAAAATTTTTTAATTAAATTTTTGGTTTTTGAAAGATATTTTAATCAAATTCATCCTTCAAAAATTTTAAGTTGCTCACATTAGTCTTTTTATTGTTCATTATGGCATTAGAATTTGTTGATATAACACATTAAGTGATATCACACCACACATTTAATAGTCTTAATTAATTATTAACATGATAAATTTATAAAATTAGATCAAATCAATTTTAAATTGAGAGAGATTTCAATGCCTTAAGGTTCTCTTTAATTTAGGATTGATTTAATTTAATTGCATAAATTTATCATGTTAGTAACAAATTAAAACTATTAGATAAGTATTTTGGTAAGTGTAATATCATTTAATATGTCACGTCAACAAATTTTAATATCATTAATAATAAAAATGACATAAAAATTAATGTAACTAACTTAAAAAATGAATTTAATTAAAATAATCGTTCGAAGACTAATTTAAAAAAATAATTTTTTAAGATTAATTTTTGACTATTTACTCCCGTTCCTCCCTATTCAAGAATGATTTTTGACTATTTATCCTCTTTTGCTCCCTCCCTTTTTCCCTCCATTCCCCCCCCCCCCCTCACACTTTTATCCACAACTATACACCGCAATGGGAGCAGAAGAAAGGAAATTAAGAGGAGATTCAGCCAACTCCTACTAACTTTTTAATGAGTTGGATCTCAAAACTCATCTTAATAAAAATAAATTAATATATATGGATATTTTTACTCTTAAATATCAGAATATTTTTTTTATATTAAATAAATATTTTTTATATATTTTTTGAATTTTTTTGTATTAAAAATATAAATGTCTCTATTTTTTTAAAAATTTTATAATTTTTTTTTAAATCCTATAGGTATCTAATTATTTTTGTCAAAATATAATTGAATATTTTTTTGTTAAATATTAGAATTTTTTTTCATATTAAATGAATATTTTTTTATATTTTTATAATTATTTAAAAACAACTTATACTTTACCACTTCTATCTTAAACAATTCCTGAAACTGAACCACTGAACCAAGTGTAAGCCACTACTCTTTCTTTGCAAGCTTCAGCAGATTTGAACCCTGCCTCATTATAATAATCATTACAAAATAAATGTAAAAGGAAGCGTTGCCATTGGCTGATCAAGTGGACAAGGCCATAAACTACATAAAGACTTTAGAGGAGAAGGTGAAGATGGCTGAGGAGAAGAGAGAGAGGTCATTGGGAATGGGAATCCAAAGAAAAAGAACACGTGGTAGTTGCAGCGGTGTTGATTGACATGTGGATTAGATACTCGGTTCATATTTTATGAAATCATTCGTATTCTAAATGAAGAGAACATTGATGTCAAGAGTGTCAAGAACAACTCGTGCGCTTCGAAGTAAGATCACCGATGATGTTGGAGAGTTGATTGGTGGAGAGGATATGATCGAATTTGGCGACGAGGAAGATGGCGGTAGAGTTGGCGTCGAGACTGAAGACTATGTCGGACTTGACGTACTCGATTTTTGTTAGTGGCGAGTTCTTGAGATCGTCTTGGGTGAGGGCAGAGACGGTGAGAGAGAGGGATTTATGTATGTGGTTGTTGGAGGTGGGTAGGTTAATGTGAAAAAGAAAAAAAAAATTTTATAGGTTTTAATTAGGTTTACTTTATCAGTTTTAAATTTTTTAAATTTTTAATTTAAAAAATTTAAAATTAATTATTAATAATTATAATTAATTGAATTGTTCACTTTTTGACTGGTTAGACACTTGGTTCCTTATACTTTTCCTTTTAATTAATAATAACTTAAATTCGTAATGTAACTTATTTCGTTAAAATTTATTATTATTTATTTGATTCAGTAATTTTTTTGAGAGTAATGTATTTTTTGACATTAACGTTTTTATCCTATTTAAGTATTTAACGTTTTAAAATTGTTTTAATTTTGTCTCATGTCAATTCTGTTAATAGACCACTTACGACAAGACAAAATTGAGATGATTATGAAATATTAAAAACTTAAATAAGACGATTTAAACGTTAGAGACTTTTTTAAGACTTATCTCAAATGTTAAAGGATAAAAATAATACTTTACTCTATCACATTTATAATGTTTAGTATTATAATTATAATTATAATAAAAGAATTGAAAACCATTGAAAGTAAGTTAATTGGGAAAGCGTTAATCTCTATAATTTTGGGATGCAGCGCGTATGAACAAAAATTTATTAGCTATGCAATAAAGTGAATAAACTATATATATTATTTGTAGTGGAATTTAATTAAAGAAGATAAAAATTGTAATTTTAGACTGTTTTGGATTACTATTCTTCTATTATTTTTCAAACATTTTTGAAAATGATAAATAAAAAAATAATTACCATTAAATTTGTTATTTTTATTAAATATATAATCTATTATCTTAATTTAAGAAAAAATATACTTTTTATTTTATTACTTGATCAACTTTTTAATTTATTTTAAAAAATCTTGATCTTTAAGAAAATAGCCTCTAAATATGGAATTGACTTGCTAGAATGCTGTTGTTGGTGGTGGAGGGAACAGAGCTGTTGTTATTCGGCAATTGTTTTTCAATTGTTATTGGAGAATTGTCTTTCTTCTTCTTTGTTTTTTTTTTTTTTTTTGGTTCATGAGAATTGTCTTTCTTATAAATGGTTCAAGAACTGATTTTTGTTTTTGTGTGAAGTATTAGATATTTTTTTGTTATGTTTTCCAATGTTAGATAGTGTCTTGCAAATTATACAAAAAAAAAAAAAGTATATACCCATTTTGGTCCTCAAAGAATTTTAAATTGGACACTTTAGTTCCTAACTAAAATTAATTACTCGATTGGTCCCTAACAATTAACTCTGTCAGTTATTTAGGTCTTTTATTCTGTTAATTCTAACGGAGGACAAAATAGTCCCTAACAACTCTAACAGGGGACAAAATGGTCTCTGATCTCCTCGGTTCGGAAACGACACTGTTCTCTCCCAATTTCCATCATATCTCACATAACACTAACAGTCTAACACTGTAACATCAAACTATACAATGCACACTCTATAAATTTAATGTTCACAAGAAAAAAAATCCTCCACGGGTTGAGTTGCTGATGTGATTTGTAATTTTAGAAAGATTGAATACTAGAGATAGATTATGTAAGTTTAAGATTGTACCAGAAGCGGAATCCTTTTGTGTCTTATATAAGGATAGATTGGAGACGGTACATCACTTGCTTTTTCATGTGATCATATATGGAAGTTGTGGGGATCAATCTTGGTGGATTGGAGTGTGATTTGGGTTTGGCCAGGAACCACCAAAGAATGCTTTGAGGTGTGGATGGATAGAAAGATAAGAAAAGATATGAAGAAAGTGTGGATGGTGTTATTTTTTTCTGTAATATGGTGCACATGGAGATATAGAAATAACATTGTCTTTAATAATGGAGTGTTGGTATTAGAGAAGTTAAAGGAGGAAGTTGTAGAATGCACAAATCGATGGTGTCAAGATCGACAATATAGGAGTAATTGATGTACTTATGAGTGTAAATATCAAGTCTAAGGAAAATAAGAAGACATATGAAGTTGATTTTTGATGCATGATTTACTGATCTATGAAAAAGGCCAATAATTCTGCAGAGTAAAAATTGAAAGGAGAATGATCATGATTTGATGTTGTATAAGATCGGGTTCATCTTGAAGTGTCTTTGGAGGAGCTAAAATTATTATATTCTTTTGCTCACTGTTTGCTTTTTATGCTAGTTTTTATGTTTTCTTTGTAGTTATTGCTCTGTTTTTGTTACTATTTTTTTGGAACTACGCCCACTTTGTTTGGAATTGGGTGGAGATGTAATTATCTAAAAAAAAGAAAAAAAATCCTCAACTTGTTCTCAACCAATTTATACTCAGAAAACTAATGCCTATGTCTCTCAACTAGTTGTCGTCTTCGATGGATCCCATGAATCCAGACAGCAAGTCATTTGTTAAGACTCCGAAAGAGAAGGAATGAAGCACTCGGTGTCTATTTCAAATGAGAATTTGCATATGATGTCGAAGGAGAATCTTCTCATGATATCCTAATGTCCAACAATCTATGTTGCTTGCCGGAGAGTGGAGAAAGGTGTGCCCTTGGAATAGTTGTGGAACTTGGTCTTGAAGATGTTGTGGACGTTGTCGGTGTTGGAGGTGATGTTATCAAAGACATGGAAGTGGATGCTTTTGGTGGATGAAGTACAGAGGAGGTGGATGTACCAGTCACAAAGATTTAGGAAGTGTGTGGTCCATGACATATTGAGGTAGGTGCGACACGTGTGACAATTACACCATGGCTTAATCTTTGAGCTAAAGAGGAGAAAGGAAAAGATGGAAAAGAAGACTGTGAAGGTGAAGAAGGAGAGTATGAATGTTAGGATTATGCGAGATATGATGAAAATTGGGAAAGAACAGTGTCGTTTTCGAATAAAGGGGTCAGGGATTATTTTGTCCCTTGTTAGAGTTGTCAGGGATCATTTTGTCCCATGTTAGCGTTTTCAGGGACCATTTTGTCTTCCGTTAGAGTTGACGGAGCTAAGGACCTAAATGACTGACAGAGTTAATTGTTAGGGACCAATCGACTAATTAATTTTAGTTGAGGACTAAAGTGTCCAGTTTAAAATTTTTTGAGGACCAAAATAGGTATATACTCAAAAAAAAAAGATAGTGTCTTGCAAACGTAATGATCAAAGACATATATTATACTTCTTTAATTTCATAATCGATATATTTTTATGGCATATTGGTTATTCCACTCGTTGTTATGATCAATTTTCTTCAAATCTTATTTTCTCTGTCATTGTAACATTAGTTAATTTTTTATTATTAATTCTTATCAGCTTATATAGTTAACATTATTTATATTAATTATTTACTCATTTCTTAACTAACACGCATCCCATTTGATAAGGTAGTGTTTTAAATTTATATTTAATTACACAAGTGTATAATGCATGCTTCTCATTGTTTCTTAAATATATAACACATCTTGCTTTGATTAAGTTTTTAGATGCAGAACTTTTGAAGTACGTATTTATTTCTCTTATTTTCTCTTCATATTTTTTACTCAATTTATTGATTATTATTTTATATTTATTTTTCAATTTTAACTGTTAATACAAGAAATTTGTATTGTATATGACTTAATTATTTTTTCTACTTATAGCATGTTTTATTCCATATTTTTATCTTTATTCTAAAACTTATCGTATATATTACAAAGACAACAATATTAGTATAGTCATGTATGTTTTGCATTAAATCACTTTGAACTTATATATATAATATTCATGTAAGTATACAAAGATAATTTTGATTTTTGGTGTACCTAGTAACATGGTTGTTTTAAAATGACATATATATATATATATATATATATATATATATATATATATATATATATATATATATATATATATATATATATATATATATATATATTTAAATTTTTACTCTTTTTCAATATTACAAGGATAATTAAGATTTCAGATCATTACTCAATGTGTATTGCATATTGTCAATCAAACTTTGTTATTAATCATTATTAGACATAACCATAATTTACATTAAGTGTCTCATTGATGCAAATAATTCTTCCATTCAAATAATATACTTTTTATTACAATTGATAAACCATTTTTTTTAATAAGTCATTATTGGTTTTATGTTCCTATGCCTATCATTTAGGTTTTATGTTTTGCAATCTGCTTATGCAAATTATTAATGAATTATGGTACTGGTTCATGCCCATGCGAAACATATGGTTTCTTCCTAGACTACTTTAGTTGGTGTATTTAAATGGGTGTTTTTTTTAGTGGTGGTAGGTCTTTAAGTTTATTGAAATGGAGCTTTTTTATATATAAATAAAAAATTTATATTTATTCATTTATTTAGTTTTTTATTTTTATATTGTAACATAATATGTGAGAGTCTAAAAATAAAATTAAATTTAAAATAAAATATAAAAGTTGTTAGGAAACTTCTAGTCTTGTACAGGCAGTACAGTTAATGAGTTTGTTATAATTTGTTAGAGAATTAGTTGAGAATTAATTATTTATCTCCTTCCTTTATACAGATATATAAAGTGTATATCTATAGTGTAGAATTATGATGTTTCATTTATTCAATATACAGAGAATATTCATCATCTAAATTTTTCTCTGGCATCTTCAAATCTTCTTCACTGTCCTCTTCAATTTCAATCTGCTGAAGCTTTATCATCAGCATTAGCTTTCACTTCTCTTCTCTTCTTTTGACAGCTTGCTGCATTATTGCACTGTTTGCTGCATCACACTGGTACCATTTTACATGGTATATATCAGAGCTTGCGATCTTTCAATGGCATCTGATGATACGAATACAAATACCAACTCTGCTCATTCTGCTGTGGATTTTGAATGATTCACTACCTCCATGGCCCAATTCTCCCAATTCCAAGCTCAATTTTTCAGATCTGGTTCTTTCCCATTTCAGACAATCAGCCCATATTTTCTTCATCCTGAAAAAAGTCCTGGCACTTCATTGATACCTCTTCAACTTATACCTCAAAATTATTATCAATGGTCACACAATATGTGGCGTGCTCTCAAATCTAAGAATAAGGTGAAATTTTTAGATGGATCAATTGTGAAACCTGCAGAGCATGAAGCTACCTTCGAAGCTTAGGATCGGTGCAATAGCTTTCTTCTTTCTTGGATTAATCTCTCTCTCAGTCCAGAAATTGCTAAGAGCGTGATGTGGATCACTTCTGCTTCAGATTTGTGGAACGATCTGAAAATTCACTACTCGCATGGAGATGTGTTTAGAGTTGGTGAGTTGAAGGAGGAGTTCTATGCTATTCGCCAAGGTGACTCCACTGTCACTACTTATTTCCCAAATTTGCTGCAAATACAGAAATGAGTTATGCTACGTGTACACTGAAATTAGCCACCAAAGTCAGCAACCAATATAAAATACATATTGGAATACAAATATACATTGAAAATAAATTAAACCACACATGTATTTATACATAAATACATTGGTGGCTGATTTTAGTAGCTGATTTTAGTGTACAAATAGCATTTTTGTACAGAAAAATGTTTCCTCTAATGCTACATTTTTTTCTTCTGAATTGAACCACACCCCAGCCACTTGATTGGATTCAAAACAATAAAAAGAGGAGAAGACTTGTATGAGAAAAATGCTTGTATGTGGAGAACAAACTACTCATCAATACCATAGAGGGGGTGCAAAATACACCCAAAATACACCATATTAAAACAAGCATAAACTATAGAATGCAAATAGAACTATAAAACCATCATAAAAAAAACAAAAATCAGATTCATGAATCATCATTGAATAGAAACTAAAACAATTCAACTAAAAGAATAAAACAATTCACCCTCAATGAGATGAAAAGTCATAAACTGTAAATACACCCAAACTTTCCTAAAATACACTCAAATATTCCTGATTTACACCCGAACGTCTAATATAAAATGCAGAAAATTCATCAGAACTAGTACATTAGATTCAATTCAAACAAGAAACAATGAATAACAAATTTCACAGGCAAAGTCCACGTATTATTCAGCTACACAATCATAAACTACTAACTGAATTTAAATTCAGATTTAATTATTAACTGGAATTAAACTATACACCTCAGAAACTTCATTGGATTCAAATTCAAAATCCACTTTGCTCTGGTTCAACTGACAATTTGAAGTTGAATCATCCATTATCTTCAAAACGATTTCAGAACTTGATTTCAGAAACAATGAAAAACGAGAAAATCGAAGAAAGAGAACAGAAAGAGAAACTTACGTAAACGGCGAAGGAGAAGACAGAAAAAAACGCACGAAAGAGATCGAAGAGAGAATGCAAGAAAACGCAGAAGAAATTCGAAAAAGGAAACAAAATCCTTTTGAAAAAGGAAGTTATATATTCGCATTTTGATTGATTGAAAAATCTGTTACGAAGATGCGTGAAACATATGTGCCATAACTTAAGAAGCGCATTTTATGGATAAGGGATATTGAGAACTTGTAAGAATTGTATAATAAAAAGGCTTGTATGTGAAGATTAATTGATATTTTTATGGTATTTTATGATAACTTAAATAAGCTATTAAATCATTAAGGTAACTATTTATTTTTTTGCATCGCACCGATACATTGACTAGTTTATCTAGAAGAAGCTTAATATTGGGTCTCTAAATACCTGCAGGATTATAGAAAATTGGGTTGTGCATGTATATATTGAGGTTTAATTTGTTATGTTTTATAGTGTTAGTGTCTTGCAAATGTAACGATTAAAGACAGTATATTACACTTTTTTTCATGATCGATATATTTTTACGGCATATTGATAACTCCACTCTTTGTTATGATCAATTTTCTTTAAATCTTAATTTCTTTGTCATTGTAACATTAGTTAAATTTTTATTATTTATTCTTATCAGCTTAATAGTTAACATGATTTATATTGATTATTTACTCATTTATTAATCTAACACGCATCCAATTTGATAAGGTAGTATTTTTAAACTTAAATTATATTTAATTACACAAATGTATAATATATGCAGGCATGCTTCATTGTTTCTTAATAAATAAGACATCCTGCTTTGATTAATTAAGTTTCTAGATGCAGAACTTTTGAAGCACGCATCTATTTCTCTTATTTTCTCTTTATCTTTTTTACTCAATTTATTCATTATTATTTTTAACTGTTAATACAAGAAATTTGTATTTTATACGAGTTAATTATTTTTTTCTACTTATAGCATGTTTTATTTCATATTTTTATTTTTATTCTAAAATAAATAAATAAATAAATATATATATATATATATATATATATATATATATATATATATATATATATATATTACAAAGATAATATTAGTATATTCACGTATGTTTTGGATTAAATCAGTTTTAACTTATATTCATGTAAGTATACAAAGAAAATTTTGATTTTTGGTGTACATAATAATATGGTTGTTTTTTAAATGACATGTATTTTTAAATTTTTGCTCTTTCAATATTACAAGGATAATTAAGATTTCAAATCATCACTCAATGTGTATTGCATATTATGATTTCGCTATGTAGACGACGGGAGATGTGAACAACATAAATAATGGGTTATATTATAGATCTATTGAACATAAAAAAATTAAAAAGTATTATTTATCTTTACTCTTAATTACATTTTTTTCTTTTTCATTATCCTATTTACATTACAGTTACTCCACTCCCCCCTCCCCGATCACGCCGTTAACGTCGCCAGCAAAGCTGGACCTTAGTTCCACAATAAAAAGAAACATCCATATACAATAAAAAGCAATATTCATCGAATTTTGAAAGAAATATCACTACAACAATATAGATTATTTTTAGGATTATATGTGTAAAAAAAGAATTAAAATTTATTAAAAAAAATAAATTTTGACATTATTTTAATTATAAAAATATGTTAATAAAAGTTTTGCCAAAAATAGTATTTTTAACATATAAGTAATTGTGAAAAAAGTTTAAATCTTATTTTGATAAATATTGGCTGTCAAAAATAATTTGTTAGAAAAATTTGAGAATATATTTTCTGTGATACTTATAAACCGTCAAAAATACTATTTATTTTGAAATTTGTTGACTATAAAATATTCTCAACAAAAATTTTTAACAAGGAATGAGATGAGATATTGAAACTGAATAATAAATTGAGATTTTGAAGATAAAGAATGAGTAGTATGATCTCAAACTGAGAGCAGTGTGATGTCAAAATTGACAGAACCCGGAGAAGAAAAGAAATAGTGGAAAAAATTGAAAACAAATGAGTGTCAAAATTGAGAAGTAATTTTCTACAGTCAAATTATTCATCAAGAAAATATAGAGAAATTGACATTTATGATATTTGTCAAAAATATATATTAATTTTGACATTTAATTGTGGTGTTAAAAAACAAAGTATTAAAATAACTCTCTTTTCTTGTAGAGATATCCATATACAATAAAAACTAAACATCCATGTACAATACAAAGAAACATCCGTGAGGCTGTGCGACGTGATTGATGGAAGGTGAGGGCGTCCCGCATTGCGGAAGGAGAAAAAGAAGAAGACCAACGGCGGCGGAGGGACACGATAGACGACGATCGACGATGCGAGGGGTGTCGCGATCGTGTCATCAGCTCGACTTCTCCCTGCAGCAGCGACATGAAGCCCGACGATACAGCAGCAATGGTAGAGGGCAGTCCCTGCGACATGATGGAGGCACGACGAGGCTGGACTACCTGTAGCGACGGGTGGGATGGAGGCACGATGAGACTAGGCTGGCTGCGGCAGTTGGGGAGGCGCGACGAAACATGGATGTGTGCGGTAGTTGCGAACGCAGCTGCATGAGGGAGCTGGAACGCGTGCAGTGTTTCGCAAGAGTCCGACAGGGGGTTGTGGGGAGCATGAGTGGGGCGCGGTGCGAATGTAGGAGGAAGGATTTGTAGTTGTTGATAGAGAAGGGGAAAAACATGATTATAGGACAGGTATTATGGTGTTCTTATTATTCAAAATGTTTTTAATCACTGTTGATTATTCAAATTTTAATTTTTAAAAACATTTAAAATTAATAATTATTTGCTGGTGTTGTTTATGTTGTTTAGTGGGAGTGTTGTACAATTGGTAAACGTTTTTTTAACAAGTCATTATTGGTTCTATATTCCTATACCTATCATTTAGGTTTTATGTTTTGTAATTGATGAGGGGTGTTAGAAACTAGCAAATTTTTATGATTTGTAATTATTAATTAGTTATTATTAATATTTTTAATAGTATAAAATTACTTTTTTTTTTTTTTGCTAGTTAAGTGTTAATTTTGGTAGATTTTTCCTTTGCAATTTGCTCATGCAAATTATTAATGAATTATGGTGCTGGTTCATGCCCATGCGCAAAACATATGGGTTTCTATTACTAGTCTACTTTAGTTGGTGGCAGGTCTTTTCTCAATTGACGTTGCTATTTTAAGTTTATATTATATTTGACTTATGAGATGATGGATTGAGTTAAAGTTCGGCTAACATGTATTTTAAAAATACATGATAAAATTATTGTTAATAAAAAAATTTAAACTTTTTAAATAAATATATTAAAAAAATAATTTTTTATATTTTTAATAATTTTTTAATTTAAAATATTAACATATATTTTTAGAACGCGTAATAACTAAACTCTTATTATTAATATTGAAGCCCTATTATTATTCGTTAATGCTGAATAGAAAAGAAGTGTTAAATGACACAATAAATAAATTAAAAATTTTAATTCTTTATTTTTTTCTATTAAAATTTGTGATTGCTATACTCTTATATATTCTACTCGTTTAAGGACTCTAAAAAAACTAACCATGAATAAATTGAACAAAATTTTACATTCAAATAAATTATGGTGTTGCAAAATATCTCTAACAAAATACATTTGTACGGTCACGTACTCTCTTCTCCCCGTCATAAAATCCGCCAACATAATTGAACACACATCTATTTTAGTTGGTGGTAGGTCTTTTCTCAATTATTGATGCTATTTTAAGATGAATTTAGCTATTTTGTGTTTTTAGAACATATATTAAAATTATAAATTAAAAAATATTTATTAAAATATAAAAAATTTAATTTTTGAATATATTTATTAAAAAATATTTAAAATATTTTACTAATAATAGTTTTATTATATACTCTTAGAATATATAATAAATAAATTTTTAAAATTATATTTGACTTATTAAAATGATAGTGTGTTTAAACTAAAGTTATCAGTATCATTATTATTAATATTGAAATCCTATTATTTGTTAGTGCTTAATCGAAAAAACATATGCCAGGTGATCAAATTAATTTTATAATTAAATTTAATTAAATATTTTTTTAATATATTTTTTTTATTTATCTTATACTTAGGTGTTTAACTTTCAATATCTTCTCTTTCTCTTATTCATTTCTCGTTCTCCTTTTTTTTTTCTCTTCTTTTTTTACTTCTCTTTTATTCTTCTACATTTTCTCTTTCTTCTTATACATCTTCTTTATTTATTTATTTGATTATTTTTTGTGTATTTTTTAAAATCTTATGCTAAAGTAGAAGAAGAGAAAAAAAATTAAAAAAAATGCATAAAAAATCATAGAAATTCTTTGCACAAAACCAAAATATTTATCATGATAACATATAAATTTTTAAGGTAAACACAACTTTTAGAAGAGAAATAAAGAAAGAAAATACAAAAATTTACTGAAGAAGAATACAAAAATTTTACGACGACAAACGCATAAATAATTGTTTGAAGGTAAACACACAACTTTTTGAAAAGAAAACAAAAAAAATATAGAAATTTTTATTGATAATATACATAAATTATTTGATGATAAACATGTAAATAATTTGAAGGTAAACACAATTTTTTGAAAAAATATGATAAGAAAAGATAGAAACTTACTGAGAAAAACACAAAATAATTTTTAACAAAGCACAACTTTTTGGAGAGAGAAAGGAAGAAAATACAAAAATTTATTGATGATAAAAACTTTTTGAAGGTATTGAGGAAAAGGGAGTCACTCAGATAAAGACGCTTAAAACGTCTTTTTTTAAAGATGTTTTTCAGTAATTAAAATTTAACATATATAATCGATTAAATTATGTTATTTTTGTCGAAATTAGGCTAGACAAATCGATTTAATCGAAAAAATGGTGAATCAAATCTTGAACTGGTCTAAATTAATATTTTTTTTATAAAAATTATTACAATACATTTATTATAGAAAATGATTAAAATACTCTTATTATATATATTAATTTTAAAAATTCTAAATCCTAACCCTACGATAGAAAAATAAATGACTAAAATTTAGAATTCTCAAAATTAATATATATAATAAAAGTATTTTAGTTATTTTTTATAATAGGGTATTGTAGTCATTTTCTATAAAAAAAATAATATTAATTTAGACCAATTCAAGATTTGATTCACTATTTTTCGGTCAAATCAATTTGTTTAGTCTAATTTTGACAAAAATAACAAGATTTAATCGATTATATGTGTTAACTTTTAATTATTAAAAAACATCTTTATAAAAAGACGTTTTCAACGTCTTTATCTGAGTGGCCCTAAGGAAAATACAAAATTTTTACAATGATCTTTAAAACACTATTTTTTTTAAGTAAACACAATTTTTGAAATAGAAACATAGAAAAAATACAAAAAAATATTGAGAAAAATAAAAAATTTTATAACGATAAATACAAATATTCTAAAGATAAACAGAACTTTTTGAAGAGAAACAAAAGAAGAAAATATGAAAATTTACTAATGATAAACACAAAAATTTTGTGCTAATAAAGACAAAAATACAAAATAATTTATGTCTCATTCAACTAATTTTTTAATATTTTTCAACTAAATTTTTTATATTATTTTACTAAAATTTATGTTATTTTTTGTGTCATTTAGTTAAAAATATGTACAATCCAAAAAAATTTGTGTTATCAAATATACTTTTGTGATATTTAACTAAAATTCATGTTTTATACTTTTGTATTCCATTCCATTTTAACCAAAATGCGGAAAACTTGTTATAGTTTTCACATATGTGAAAAATGATCCTTTAAAACAAGAAGATTAGTATTGTAAAAAAGTAAAGTTATTATTTATTTACTATTATTTGTAGAAGTTGAAAATAAAATAACTTCTCAGAAATATCATTATAAAACTTCTGCAATTATATAGAAGATTAAAGTGTAAAATTACTGGTACGGTCTAAAATAAAAACTAAAAGAATCACACTACCTTTACCTTGCATATAACTCTCAAGTCTCAAACCAGGGCTATATATATAAGTTTCATAGAGATTAGCCACATACACATATGAGAACCAACGACGATAATCATGGAGTATCTAGCCCTACTTCTTATAGTTTCTTTTGTGTTCATAAGCATTATTATTCATCACATTCTCAAATCCAAAATAGCCATGAGAACACCTAAATCAACCAAATTCCCAGCAGGACCTAATATTGATGTTTTGATACCTAATGTTTTTTACACTGTAAATGAAATATGTGTATTTTTTTAAAATTTTACATATTTTATCAAACGAAATAAAACCAAATAAAATCGAATTTTATTTCGTTGACCATATAAATGAGATATAAAAAATCTTAATTCGTTTATACTCTATACGAAATAGGTAAAAAAATAAAAATTAATAAATATGCTACAAATTACTTATATTTATAAATAAAATATTTAAATTATTTATTTTAAAAAATTTCCTTATTCTACTCATTTAAGAACTCTCTAGAAAAACTAACAATGAATAAATTGAACAAAATTTTATATTCAAAAAATACATTATGGTGTTGCAAAATAATTGTACGGTCCCATACTCTCTTCTCCACACCCATCATAAAATCCGACGACATAATTGAACAGAACTATTTTAGTTGGTGGTAGGTGGTATTTTCTCAATTATTGATGTTATTTTAAGATTATATTTCACTTATTGATCGAAATAGTGGAGTGTTCAAATTAAAGTTACTAGCTAGCAACATTATTGTTAATATTAAAATCCTATAATTGGTAAATGTTAATCGAAAAGAAATAAATACTAATGAGTAATAACTCAAATGGCATAGTCTCTCCATACTCATTTAAGAGGTTGCGGGTTCGAGTCTCCTATCTTTGGTAAAAAAAAAAATCGAAAAGAAATAAATGTTACGTGACCAAATCAAATTTGTAACTAAATTTAAATAAATATTTTTAAAAACATGTTTTTTTATTTATCTTATATTTAGGTGCTCAATTTCCACCATTTTTTCCCCTTTTCCTTCATTTTCTTTTCTTTTCTTCTTTTTCTACTTCTCTTTCATTCTTCTATATCTTCTCTTTCTTCTATTTATTTGATTATCTTTTGTGTATTTTGAAAATTCGTATGCATAAGAAGAAGAGAAAAAGAAGAAAAATAAAATTGGTATTTTGAAAATTCGTATGATGATAAACATAGAAGTTCTTTTTAAGGTAAACACAATTTTTAGGAGAAAAACAAAGGGAAAAAAAAGGAAATATTTATTGAGAAAAAAAACACAGAAATTTTACAATAATAAACACATAAATAATTGTTTGAAGGTAAATATATAATTTTTTTATTGACAATATACATAAATTATGATAATAATCACATAAGTATTTTAAAGGTAAACCCAACTTTTTGAATAAAATATGAGAAAAAAAAACACAAAAGCTTAATTATTGAGAAAAACACAATTTTGTTTTTTAAAAAAAGCATAACTTTTTGAAGAGAGAAAAGGAAGAAAACATAAAATTTATTGACGATAAATATAGAAACTTTTTGAAGGTATAGAGAAAAATACAAAAGTTTTATAACAATCTTTATGGTGAACACACAATATTTTTAAGAGAAACAAAAGAAGAAAACGCAAGTTTATTGAGGATAAATAGAGAAATTTTATGATGATAAATACTAATTTTTTTTAAGTAAACACAATTTTTTGAAATAGAAACATAGAAAGAAAATACAAAAAATTATTGAGGAAAAATTAAAAAATTTTAGAGTAATATTTTGTGTTATTAGTGATAGATGATGGCTATTATTATGTGAAATTTAAGTATTGTAAACCTTAATATTTTGTATTACTAGTCATTATATATAAGACTATAAATTAATATTTTATATTTAAAATGCATAAGACTTTAGACTAATGCATAATCTTGTGTTATTTGTATTGATTTAAATATTTGGTATTATTAGGCAATATTAGTATTGATTATGGTGATGCTTTAATTTTAGAGAAGAGTTGGTTCTTATTATATTTTTCTAAGTGAATTTTACCATGTCAAATAATAGTTGGAGTCTTGAAAATTTGGATATTTTTACATGCTAACTTACAAGAAGGTGTCAAGGTAATATAATGTTAATGGCCCGATTTTCACCCGGTATAATCGTGGCCCAAAAGTGTATAAGTTTCATCGGGTCTAGGGTCGGATTCGGGTCTAACAAATAGGCCCGGTATATATTTCGGGTCGGGTCTGTGTCACATCAAACCTGGTTTCACTCGACCCATGCACACCCCTAAATATTACAAATTCAAAAGTAATTAAAACATCATTTTACCACTTTACTAATATTATCACTTTAAAGGATTTTTTTTATTTATTAATGCTTAATCGAAAAAACATATGACGGATGATCAAATTAATTTTATAATTAAATCTAATTAAATATTTTTTAAATATATATATTTTTTTATTTATCTTATATTTAGGTACTCAACTTTCAACTTATTTTCTCTCTCTTATTCTTTTTTCTTCCTTCTGTTTTTTTTCTCTTATTTTTCTACTTCTCTTTCATTCTTCTATATTTTCTCTTTCTTCTTATACAACTTCTTTATTTATTTATTTGATTATTTTTTTGTGTATTTTTTAAAATCTTATGCTGAAGTAGAAGAGAAAAAAATTTAAAAAAAATGCATAAAAAACCATAGAAATTCTTTGCACAAAAGCAAATATTTACCATGATAATATATAAATTTTTTAGGAGAAAAACAAAGAAAGAAAATACAAAAATTTGTTGAAGAAGAATACAAAAATTTTATGACGACAAACGCATAAATAATTGTTTGAAGGTAAACACAAACTTTTTGAAAAGAAAACAAAGAAAAAATACAGAAATTTATTGATAATATACATAAATTGTGTTATGATAAACATGTAAATAATTTGAAGGTAAACACATTTTTTTGAAAAAATATGATAAAAAAAAGATAGAAACTTACTGAGAAAAACAAAATAATTTTTAAACAAAGCACAACTTTTTGGAGAGAGAAAAAGGAAGAAAACAAAAAAATTTATTGATGATAAAAACTTTTTGAAGGTATTGAGGAAAATACAAAAATTTTACATAGATATTTACGGTAAACACATAATTTTTTTAAGAGAAATAAGAGAAGAAAATACAAAAGTTAATTGAGGATACATACAAAAAATTTGGAATGATAAACACTATTTTTTTTAAGTAAACACAATTTTTGAAATAGAAACATAGAAAAAATACAAAAAATTATCGAGAAAAAATAAAAATTTTTATAACGATAAATACAAATATTCTAAAGATAAACAGAACTTTTTGAAGAAAAACAAAAGAAGAAAATATAAAAATTTACTGATGATAAACATATAAATTTTGTGCTAATAAAGATAAAAATACAAAATAATTTATGTCTCATTCAACCAATTTTTTTTATATTTTTCAACTAAATTTTTTATATTTTTTTTACTAAAATTTATATTATTATTTTGTGTCATTTAGTTAAAAATATGTACAATCCAAAAAAATTTGTGTTATCAAATATACTTTTGTGATATTTAACTAAAATTCATGTTTTATACTTTTGTACCATTCAATTTTAACCAAAATGCTGAAAACTTGTTATAGTTTTCACATATGTGAAAAATGATCCTTTAAAACAAGACGATTAGTATAGTAAAAAAGTAAAAGTTATTATTTATTTATTATTATTTGTAGAAGTTGAAAATATAATAACTTCTCAGAAATATCATTATAAAACTTCTGCAATTATATATAGAAGATTAAAGTGTAAAATTACTGGTACGGTCTAAAATAAAAACTAAAAGAATCACACTAACCTTACCTTGCATACAACTGTTAATATATTTGATCTTTTTGGTTGTTGATGATTTTTGTCGAAAATGATTAGGAATTAGTTTATTTTATCTGTTTAGTACTTTTCTGTTGAGACGTTGATGCTCCACCACCTTATTGTGTTGAACTTTTTTTTTCCAAAAAAAAAAAAAAAAAAAAAAAACTCTTAACAGGGCTATATATATATATATATATATATATATATATATATATATATATATATATAAGTTCCATAGAGATTAGCCACATGCACATATGAGAACCAATGACGATAATCATGGAGTATCTAGCACTACTTCTTATAGTTTCTTTTGTGTTCATTAGCATTATTATTCATCACATTCTCAAATCCAAATTAGCCATGGGAACACCTAAATCAACCAAATTCTCTATAATCTTAGTTACAGGATGATTGTATATTTACATTAATGCCAAACCCTAAAACTAAATCTTAAATTAGTATCGAATTTGCTTAAATTTTTTTACTAAAAAGAATAGACATTAAATGTAAACGAAAAACAGAAGTGTTTATTAATAATATGTGTCTTATTTTTAGTTTTTTATTTCTATAATAATAAAAATTAGAAACTATTTAATTACATTTAAGCTGCAAACTCTTTGAATTTGAATTTCGATTATAAATCATTTAAATTTAAGTGGGACTAAACACTCGTCCATTCAAGGTTGAAGTGCCATTTTTGAAAATAAAATGTGTAACTTAATGGGGAAAAAAGAGAGAGTAAAATATGTAATAGAGATAGATAATTTTGAAGACCACTCATTACATGGTTTTATGATGTGGGGTGGATATAGTTGGAAGAGAAGAAGAAAGAAAGAAAGAGAAGAGAATTATAGTTGTCATCTTTCTTTCGAGTACTTTGATGTGACTCCTAAAGGAAGAAGGTATGGATTGGAACTTTGTGGTTTTCTTTTTTGAGAGACTTTATTCAAATGTGGAAGAGTTAATAATAGAGACAGAGAGATCTCATAAAGAGATTTGGTTCCATGAATTGATTAGACATCTAACAATATACTAACATGCACTCATTGAGTTGTTTTCCCAATCCAATTTCTTTCACTTTATATTCTAAGAACCAATCACTTTAAGCTAAGGTGGGGTTATTGGAACATTTTGTAATCAAAGTTGCCTAAAATGACTTGTGAATATGGTAAGCATAATTAGTATCATACTATATTATATGTATCTTTGTGTGTATATAAGACACGAAATTGAATCAAAACATCATTGTCCTTTTTGACAAACAATCTAGCTAATTAAAAACTAAATTGGGTTGATCTAGTGATTAGTTCATTAGTCTGTTTAAATAAGAATCGAGGATTTGAATTTCGTCTGAACATATAGTAATTCATCATTGACCAACAACAAACCCTTAAATAGAATTTCGATCTGTAACGAATTGGCCTGTCAAACTAAAAGATATCGCTTATTAAAGATTTCAAATATTTTATTTATGAATATATTTTTGTTGATATAGCATATCTTATTAATCTCTATAACAAATCAGATGCATTAATAATAGATGCAATAAAAATTTAATTTTAATATATTATTAGTATATATAAAAAATTTAAAGGCTATAAAAAAACCATAGTTATGATAATATACATAAATTATTATAATAATCACATAAATATTTTAAAGGTAATAAACTCAACTTTTTAAATAAAATATGAGAAAAAAACACAAGAACTTAATTATTGAGAAAAACACAATTTTTTTAAAAAAGCATAAATTTTTGAAGAGAGAAAAGGAAGAAAACACAAAAATTTATTGATGATAAATATAGAAACTTTTTGAAGGTATAGAGAAAAATACAAAAATTTTATAACAATCTTTATGGTGAACACACAATATTTTTAAGAGAAACAAAACAAGAAAACACAAGTTTATTGAGGATAAATAGAGAAATTTTATGATGATAAATACTAATTTTTTTTAAGTAAACACAATTTTTTGAAATAGAAACATAGAAAGAAAATACAAAAAATTATTGAGGAAAAAGTAAAAAATTTTATAATCATAAATAAAAAAACGTTTTACATATAAATGGAACTTTTTGAAGACGAACAACAGAAAAAAATATAAAAGTTTATTGACGATAAACACGAAATTTTCGTACTAATAAAGACAAAAAAATAAAATAGCTTGTGTCTTATTCGAATAATTTTTTTATATTTTTCAACTAAAATTTTTATATTTTTTATTAAAAATACCTTTTGCGTTATTTAACTAAATTTCATGGTTTATTCTTTTGTACCATTCAATTTAACTAAAATGCTGAAAATATGTTATAATTTTCGCATATTTAGGTAATCCGAATTTCAAATCATATATATGTGAAAAAAATGTCCTTTAAAACAAGAATATTAATACAGTGAAAAAAATAAAAGGTTATTATTTTTTTTTATTTATTATTATTTATAGAAGTTGAAAAAATAATAACTTCTCAGAAATATCATTATAAAACGTCTGTAATGATATAGATGATTAAAATGTAAAATTAATGGTACGGTTTAAAAAAATTAAAACAATCACACTACCCTTGCATATAACACTCTCAACTAGTATTAGGGCTATATGTATATATAAGTTCCATAGAAACTAGCCACATACACATATGAGAACCAATGATGATCATGGAGTATTTAGCACTACTTCCTATAGTTTCTTTTGTGTTCATAAGCATTATTATCCATCAAATTCTCAAATCCAAATTAGCCATAAGAACACCTAAATCAACCAAATTCCCACCCGGACCTAAACCTTTACCAATCATAGGAAACATCTTAGAACTTGGTACCCAACCTCACCAATCACTTGCTAAGCTTTCTCAAACATATGGACCCATAATGACACTTAAGCTTGGTACCATAACCACCATAGTTATCTCATCTCCTATGTTAGCCAAACAAATCCTACAAAAATATGACCAAATTTTTTCTTATAGAACAATTCCGGATACCGTTAAAGTACTTGATCACCACATGTATTCAATGGGATGGTTACAACCTTCGACTCAATGGAGGATCCTTAGGAGAGTTTGTGCTACAAAAGTGTTCTCTCCAAAACAACTTGATTCCACGCAAGTTCTTCGACAAAAGAAACTGCGAGAACTAATGGATTTTGTGAAAAACAAAAGTGAAAAAGGCGAAGTCTTAAATTTCAGTGAGACTTGTTTTATAACTGTACTTAATTTTATATCTAACGCTTTCTTTTCAATAGATTTGGGTCATTACGACTCTTCTAAGTCTCAAGAATTCAAGGATATAATTTGGGGCGGTGGGGAAGAAACAGGAAAGCCTAATGTGGTGGATTTTTTCCCATTCCTTAGATTACTTGATCCACAAGGTGCACGTGCAAGGATGACCAAGCATGCTAAAAAGTTGATTGCCTTCCTTGATGGTCTTATAGAAGAAAGATTGAAGTTAAGGGCTCTTGAAATTGAGACTACCAATAAAAGAGGCAAAGATGTGTTAGATTCTGTTTTAGAAGTTATGCTGGAAGAGAATTCTCAAGTGACTCGTCTCCATGTTGTGCATCTCTTCTTGGTGAGTATCTTATCCAATCCATCGTTGTTTAAATTATTGTTAGTATATATGTTTTGTTTTTTAATATATATATATATATGTAACTAGTTTTTTGTGTATATCTAATATAGTTGATAATTCTATATTTAACATTTGAAATCATGAATTTTTTTTTTCTTATTAGTATATTTATATAGAGTTTAATTTTGATATCGGCGGTAATTTAATTGATTTTGAATAGTAAATTTAAAAATTAATTATTTTTGGTGATATGGCAATGCAATTGATTATCTGTATAAAATTCTTTTATATACATCGATAATAATGTATTAAAGTTATTTTCTTTTATATATTGGTTAATTCTTACAGAATGAATAATTTTAGAATAAATTATATTTATTTTCTTTAAGATTGGATAATATTTTATATGACACGTTTCTTTTATAAAAAATACACACGTTTTTCTTAAGGTTCAAGTTATGTATTTTTTTAGAGGAATGCTAGGTGGCCAGCAATTTTTGTGATTTGTAGCTATTAAATAGCCATCAATGATGGTTTTAATGGTGTGAGATTGGTGTGAGATTTTATCCAATAGCTCACTTTTCTTTACTGGTTATATGCTGGTCATAATTTAACAAAGTTGCTAGCCCCTAGACTTTTCCATTTTTTTATATAGCTAGGCACAAGTACTATTGTGCTTATATTTTGTAACATATGACATAAAACTTCTTCATAAACATAATATTGAAGGATAATTAATACTGACATGACAAATTAAAGAATGTCTTGGGCTAAATCTGCACATAATACTACTACCATGTCATAATAAGCAATTTGTTGCGCAAACATTAACCTCCCAAAAGCGTACTTAATAATAATAGGGATAAGTATTGTTTTGGTATTTAACGTTGAGGGTTAGAATCAAAATCGTCCCTGATATAATTTTTTATTTAAAATAGTTCTTAATGTTACATTTCATTTTAAAATCGTCCTTTCTAATAAAATCTTTTTATAAATGACGAAACTACCCTTTTTATAAATCGTTCTTTTTAAAAAGACACGAGGGGGAGGGAAGAAAGGGAAAGGGATAAGGACGCGCGGGGGAAGGGGGAGGGAAGAAAGGGAAAGGGACAAGGACGCGCGGGGGAGGGGGGAGAGAAAAAGGGGAAAGGGAGAGGGGGAAGGGGAAGGGGGACGGCACTGGCGAAGCTTGGAGTTGCTGTCGCCGTCGCGAGCCAGGAAGAGAGCTTCTGCTTTTGCTTCGACCTCTGTTTCTGCTTCGTCTTCTGCTTCTTCTGGGTCTGCTTCTGCATCTTCTGTTTTGTCTTCTGCTTTCTGTTTCTGCATCTTCTGGGTCTGCTTCTGCTTTTACTTTTAATCTGATTTTGATTTGTTATTTTCTGATTTTATCGTTATTGTGTGTTGATTTGGTTGTTGAATTTGATGTTGTTATTTCTATATTTGAATAATGTTTTAGTTGTTGGTGTTATTGAATCTGATTATTAGTATTTGTTGAATCTGGATTTGAATAATGAATTTGTTCATCATAATCCCTAATTTCCTAATTTTTATTGTTGGTTTTGTTCTTGTTCTGATTTTTGGATTGCTATTGCTTTTTTTGTTTTTGAATTTCTTGTTTCTCCATAATTTTTGGTCTTGTTCTTGTATTTGATTTCTTGGTAATTAAATTTATAAATTTTTTATTTTTGTAATTGAAGATGAATTTGGGTATTTTTAATTATTGTAATTGGATTTTGTTAACTATATTTAAAAATTTGAAATTTTGAGTTTTGTTAATGGAAGAAGAATTTGTTCTTCTGGAAGAAGAAGAACAAGAAGAATGAAATGGTGGGAAAAAGGGTGTTTTTGTCATTTAGAAAAAAAATTTATTAGAAAGCACGATTTTAAAATGAAATGAAACATTAAGAACGATTCTAAATCAAAAATTACATCAGGGACGGTTTCGATTCTGACCTTCAACGTTAGGAACCAAAACAATACTTATCCCATAATAATAATAAGGAGACCACTTCGATAAAGACACTTAAAATGTCTTTTTTTTAAGACGTTTACATGTGTCATGATATTATTGGACATCTTTATTAAACCGGTTTATTATAGCAACAATAATAAACTTAATTGTCCGCACTATAATTATTAGACACGATTTGATCCGACCAATTTATATAAATCTAAATCGAATCATGTTTAAATTTTTTGATAAAAAGACAAATATATTATTGATTTTTGTTTTTAAAAAAAAACCATGATCTAGTGGGTTATGTAAATTAATCGATTCAACCGGATCTGATAACAATTGGGTTTATTCACTTTATTGTTTTTTTTTTTTTTTTACCAAAGATAGGAGACTCGAACCCGCAACCTCTTAATTGAGTATGGGGAGACTATGCCATTTGAACTATTACTCATTGGCTATTCACTTTATTGTTATTGTTATAAAAAAAATCAGTTTTACTCTAGTTTGTTAAGAAATTTAAAAAAACCAGTTCATTAACACGTCTAATAATAATGCGACACATAATAATAATAATAATAATAATAATAATAATAATAATAATAATAATAATAATACTGAAAATTTGTAATGGGATGCAATAAAGTTAATAATAAACATTAAATTTCCTCTCAAGTTGTGAATAAATCTACAATGTATACTATTTCATATTGGTGCTTACTTAGATAAAGAGGTAAAGTGTAAAAAAAATATAGAGAAAAGGAGTCAAAGTGAACTATATGTATTATAGATCTCACTCTTTAAAAATGTTTATATAAATATATATAAAACATAATTGTCATATACTTTTTTTTTTTTGTATTCTATGCGCATTATTAATATGTATCTGAATATTGTCCTTTCATCTTTTAATAATTCGTATTTTGGAAAACTTGTCATATCAGACATTATTTGTTGCTGGAGTAGACTCAACATCAATCACCATAGAATGGGCAATGACAGAGTTATTACGTAATCCAGAAAAACTTGAAAAACTTAGAAAAGAGCTTCATTGTGTTCTTGGCAATGGTGAACAAAATGTTGAAGAATTACATATATCAAAGCTTCCTTTTCTAACAGCAGTGATTAAAGAAACTTTACGATTGCATCCACCGGGCCCATTATTAGTATCACACAAGGCCCACGAAGACGTTGAGATGAGTGGTTTCATGATACCTAAAAATGCACAAGTTTTGGTTAATATATGGGCCATGGGAAAAGATCCAAGTATTTGGGAAAACCCTAATGAATTCATGCCTGAAAGATTCTTGGATAGTAAAATTGATATTCATGGACATGATTTTGAATTTATTCCCTTTGGTTCTGGAAGAAGAATATGCCCTGGATTACCATTGGCTTATAGAAGTGCACACATTGTGTTGGCTTCTCTTCTAAATGGCTATGATTGGAAGCTAGCAAATGGAGAAAAACCAAAAGATTTGGATATGTCTGAGAAATTTGGAATTACTTTGCATAAGGCTCAACCTCTCCAAGCCATTCCTATAAAATCACAACCCTAATGAAGATGCTGCTTATTACAAATAAAAGAGCAATGTTACTGCTCTTCTTTATTGCCGTTTTTATTTTGTAGATTTTATGAAGCATTAAATAAATTACTTTAATTTTAATCTATTAAAAGTGTAAAATAATTTTATATGTGTATTTAATCACATGATTTTACGTTAGTAAAAATAATTGTGTTTTATAATGAATTTATGAATTACATCTAGTCATCTATGGTGGTCATTTAAAATAACATATGTGATTAAATAATTGTGTCACTGTAACAAAATTTTACAAAAAAAATTGGTTGCTAATAGCGACTGATTTAGCGATCGATATAAAATTTTTAGGACAAAAAAAAGTTAGTCGCTAAATTGGCCGTTAAGTTTTATTCAGCGACCGATTTTAGCGACCAACAAAAATAGTCACTAATGACAACCGATACAATTTTTTTCGATCAGAATGAAGTTAGTCGCTAAAATCGATCGTTATTTTTTAATTTAGCAAAGAAAATTAAAAAAAAAAGTTAGTCTTTGATTCTTTTGATTACAAAATTGGTCAATATTTTTATATTAACAATGTATCAAAATTAAATTCTAAATCAAAATTAAACTATAATTAAAAACTAAATTCCATCCAATAATTCAAGTTACTTATTATTTATATTTAATTAGACATATGGATTAAGATTATTCAAAATATTTTGATAGATTACCCTTATATATATTTACTGTAACACCCAAACTTTTAGCACGTCATGATCGTACTAAAGATAAGGTATTACTAATCTACTTTCCTTGTTTACTATTTAATATTAAGCCTTTAGTTCGATATCGCGTTTCAATTTTTAAGAAAATGCCTGAAAAGTTTGCTTTTATTAATTAAAATCATATATCAAAGATCCTTAAGCAATACTAATCACATAGTTATTAATAATAATAAATATCATACAACATAATTCAAATAAAACTCAGCTACAACTCCTATCCCTCCATATAAAACAAAATCTTAAATAATAAGGGCGAGGGAATTCTATGAAAGCAACTCAACACATAAATTTAACTCAAATAAGGCTAATATTCGCCCGCGGCTTTAAACTGAATCTTCGAACCTGTGTCACTAAAAGGGTGGAAGATTTTGGGGTGAGAACAACCACACGTTCTTAGTAGGGAATGGAAATGCCGTAAGAGTAATGAAATAAATTGCAAATAATTAACTTACTTAGTAAAACTATTTTGTTAAACCTTTGAAAATACTTTTATTTCTACTTTAGATAAGTAATTACTTTTCTTTAAATTTCTAAACTCAAAACAGATTTTAATCACAAAATTAGCCATACTAACCATCTCTCAGCTACATAATCATTTTTCAACCACAACATCTCATCTCAATACATCCGTGAACTAACAGCGCAAGTAAGGGATTCAAACCAACATACAAACAAGTCAAATAGCACAATCACAGAGAAGTAATACAAGCAAACACAACTAAATATGATGCATGTCTATTCCTAACGCAGGCCATGAGCTCATGTGTCGATTGCCTACCCGCTCCCGACATTACCCGGGCACAAGTCCCAGATATGGCTTTCCAGATGCATACAGTGTGCTTATAAGTCGTACGGCTAGGCCGCATACAGTGTGACTTTAAGTCGTACGGCTAGGCCGCATACAGTGTGACTCTTCAAACCAATAAGCGTACATCTGGAAAACAGTTCTCAGTGTGTGGGCGTCCCCACTTTACATTTGGCACTAAGGCCCAAACAATATCACATCTGCTCTCCTGTGGCAGACAATCTCTTTAAGTTAATATATCCTTTAAATCCTTGTTCTCTACTCTCCTGTGGCAGAGATTCCTTTTCTTAAAAAACCGAGCTCAAAACAACACTTAAAACAAAATCTCTCCTTACAAAATTGGATTTAAAACATTATGTTTTTCTTAATAAATCGAGTTTAAAAAAATAGAATACACATTTTCTCAACTAAATAAATATCAAATAATTTAATTTTCTAAAATCAAATCTTTTAAAATAACTTTTCAAATAAAACCTCAGATTTTATAAAATTTCGGCAACACTTCCCCTAAAACTCGGACTTAGCCACCCTTTTTGGGTCCCAACTGAACCATTTTCAACCTCTTTTCAATCATTTCTAATAACTCAAACTTTCAATACAAAACTCGTTTCTCAACATAAGTAAATATGTAAATAAAATATTTTCTACTATAAAATCATATTTCAAAATAAATTTATAAATCAGATTTTCGAAATAAAACCACTTTTTTTGTTACTTTTACATAAAATTGGGCAGAATCTCCTTTTAAAAATTGAACTTCACCACCCATGCGGGCTCCCTCAGATTCATAACTTCCAAACCAAACTCAAATCCAACTCTATTCAACAATTATCAGTACAACAATTTCTTCAATAATTAACTCATCATATTACAATTTAACAAGTAACACTAATTTAATCACCTTTCACTGTCACAACTCAACCAATTCATCATAATCACACAAAATCAGAATTTTAACAACTTCGTCAAAATTAGAAAACCAATATCAATTACAGTCTCAATTCAAACTCATCATTCAGTCATTCCAAGCAATCATAAATTATTTGCAAATATCCACTAGACTTCCATGGCATTCATAATTTAAAATAGTTAATTTCAAAATAAAACCCCTACTTCCGTACGAAATCAAAGTCAATAAAAATTTCGGAAAAACTTTTTGACCGAGTTGCTGAAGAAGAAAACGTCAGAAATCGTCTTTGCCTCCTAGAATTTCAATTGACCGAACTCAAGGGAAAGAAGAACTATGTCACCGTCAATTTTTACCGGACAAAAATAACGCCAACATGTAAAGGAGGAAGATACAAACACTGTTACCAGATTAAATTTTTAATTGGAGTTACAAATCTAAAAAAACTAAAGACGAAAGCTCTCGGGCTCCATGGAGCTTACGTCCCCCTCTCTCTCTCTTTTTTTCTTTCTTAACGCTAAAAAGGAGAAATGAGATGCTGAAGATGATGATTAATGAAAATTAGGAAGCTTAGGTGTCGTTAGTTTATATATATATAAACAAATATGTGTCATGGAAGGAATATCATTGGTTTTATAATATACATGCATGCATATAAGCCATGTGTTGGCTTTTCTTAACTTTACTTTCTTAATGACTTCGGTCATTAATAATAATAATAATAATAATTTATATCTTCTTTTTAAATATTTTATGTTAATAAAAATTATTTAAAAATTTTAATAGATTTTAAATTCAGAGTATTATAAAATTTAATTTAATTATTTTTAAAAAAATAATTTTTTTAAATAAAATAATAAATTATAAATAATTAATTATTTAATTTTTTAAAAATTTGGAGTCTTATATTTACTCTCTTTTTTTTATTTACTGTTTTTTTTATTTGATAAATTACTAAAATAGTATCCAAAAGTTTATATCGCTTATAAAATTAATCCTTAAAAATACGAACGATAAATAAACACTTGAATGATTTGAAAATACATTAAAAATAATTAATAAATATTATATTTTTATAAGTGACAAATTTTTTTATTTAACAAATGATTTATCTATTTTTTTTGAATTTTTATGATGATATATGAATAAATATTTTAGGTGTACTTAAAAAATTAAACAAATTTTGATTTCTAAAATTTTTTATTTTTCAAAAAAATTTAATCATTCACACTAATTTAAAAAAATAATATAAAATTATCAAATTTTAAGGATTTAAAAATATCTTAGTCTTCTAATAGTTCTTATAAAAAAAATACATCAAAATCTAATATCTAAAATTTTTTATTAAAATATATATTTAATATTTAATTTTTTTATCATATTTTTAAATCTTTTAGAATTTATTTTTTATTTGCATCATTTGAAATTACTTTTGTTAACCATGTGAACTTTTAAATATCATTTTAGTAGTTTGTTCACTTTTATTTAATAAAGTCACTACTTAAAATTTTTTATTAAAAATATATAACTATTTATATTATTTTTTTATAGACTTAAACTTAAAAAAAAGTAGTATAATAATAATTTTAGTTACTTTTGCCTAATTTTATTAGATTCATAAGATTTATAAAATAAAAAATTCATTTAGATCGGAATAAGGAATAATTATAGGGTCACAATCAATAATTTTTCTGATATATTTATGATAGCAAAGGTTTTGTATTCAGACGAGCCTATGTGTGGGGATAAAAAACAAAAAGAAAAAACTAATAATTAATCGGAATTCTCCTCATTATTAAATCTCTTAATATTTTCGGACAATATTAGGCGTTCACATCGAATGAGTTCCATAAAAGATGGAGATGCTTGCCAAAATTTAAGTAAAGTAGTGAAAATAAGAATCAACATAAAAAATTAATTTTTAATTAGTTAATATTAATTAATTTTTTATTATTAAATTATTTTTTAATTTTTATTTCTTTTAAAAAATTTAAAATTTAGAGTTGGAACTAAAATTTAGAATTTAAAATTTAAAACTTAAAGTTAAAAATAAAAATTATTTTCAAAAAATTAATTGATGTTAATTAGAAAATTTTTATTTTTTAAATAAATTCTAAAAATGTTTTTATTGTCCCCCACATAAGAACCCAAACAATTGGCCGCCACACATTTAACTTGAATAATTGGTGGTCATTTGTATACCGAATCATTATCTAATTAAATGCTATCTCAAACATACGAGTACAATAATAATGTGGTAAAAATATTAATAGTCCAATCTTTTAATTATTCTCTTAGTTTTTAAATAAAAAAATTGTTTCAATTTTTTATCTTTCTGATATTTTTAAAATAACATATGTATGGTTAGAAATATAATTATTAGTGTTATTTTTTTTTATCAACTTAAATTTTTGGGATGAATGATTTCATGAATATGGTATCAAAAGTTTATATTCTCTTATCAATTTAATCTTTTGGAATAAATGGTTTCATGACATGTATACATTTTTATTTTTTAAATATTAAAATATAATTAAAATAAAAAATTAATATTCTCTATCATTGCTCATAATATAAAATTGAAAATATATGCATGTTCATTGGCTGTTTGTGTGATCTATACAATGACTTCATTGGCTGTTTGTACTGTTGTTATATGAAGTACCATTATTAAAGATTCCATAAAATTGGTTGGCATACATGCAAGAAAGATGTACATTATATGTATATATATATGGTAAGGGGAATGTTAAGTAATTAATGATTTATTTGAATAATATAAATAATAAATTTTAAAATTGGTTTATTTTAACTAAAAGATACTATACTCTAATTTAATATTATTAATTAAATTTAGAATTAATTTACTCTTTTAATCTTATTATTTACGTTGTTCAATAATATTATTGGTTACTTATACTTTTTCATATTGAAAATACTGAAAAAGAAAAAACATGCAACAAAACATATATATTATGTACGATTATGATTTTAATTGCAACCCCACTGATGGTTGTGATTGATGATGTTCTGCACCGTCCAAGATAAAAAGCTACATGGAGTACGAACTCACCATTTCCACCCACTATCTATCTATCAATTTCTGTTCTTTCTCACACAAAATTCCGTTCTCTCAATCTTGTATTAGTATTTAGGGTTGGCAATATATATTCTATTTATGGGTATTTAATCCGATCTAATTTATTCGAATAGGGTAGAGATTGATTCAGATATGTGTGTAGGATATAAGGTACGGATTTAGGGTGTACCTTATCCTATCCTATCCTACCCGCATCCTATATATAACACATATTTTATAAAAATTAGGTATACAGTGAAAAAAGTGAGAATTAAATCCACAACTTTTCTTATATAATGACTTGCAATAAATAAATAATCACTAAATTAATTAGTTAATTTAGTAATTTAGGACATTAATTTTTTATTTTTTTATTTTATTAATATGTGTAAAATTTTAAATGATTAAATTTTATATTTATTTTAAAAAAATTGATATTTCTACAGATAGAGTAAGATAAGGTAGGATAGAGTTTAGAATTTTAAAGTGTAGGTAGGGTTAGAGTTGAGAGATTCTCAATTCGCGAATAGAATACGGTAGAATTTTAATAAAATTTTCAACCCGCAGGTAGAAATAGGATAAAGTCCAAATCCTACCCATCCCGCCCATTGTCAGCCCTATTAGTATTGGAGTAACGTCAAAAGATTCAGCAAAATTTATTATTTTTAATCAGTAATTAATTATTAATATTTAAAAATATAAATTAAAAATATGTTATTAAATTATTAAATTAATAACTAAAAATAAATATAAAAAATAATAAATTTTGATGACTCTTGAACATTTCTCTTAATTTCACATATCTCAAGTGTTTTGAAGTTTAGCAATCTCAAACTCGCACTATCATCGGCTTTTCTTCTCAAAGATCATAATCTCGTGACATTATATGCTTAATTATCCTGTTTTTCCGATTCTGTTAAAAGCAATGAGCTTGCGACGATGATGTTTCTACAAACGAGATGTGATATTCAATGTTTAAAAATGTAAATATATAGTCCTAGGATTATATATATTAGTAAATAAAATATTTTTTTATTTATATATAAAAAAATTCGGATGCTAGATTTTTATTTTCTTTATTGCTCTTAGTTTCTCACCGATTTCTTTTCAAAGTGTAACTAATGCTCTTTCTAAAGATAAAAGCCAATTCATGAGTATATACCCATTTTAGTTTTCAAAGAATTTTAGATTGAACAGTTTAATCTTTAACTAAAATTAATTATTTAATTGGTCTTTAACAATTAATTTTATCAGTTATTTGGGTCATTTATTCCGTTAACTCTAACAGAGAACAAAATAGTCCCTGACAACTCTAACAGGGGACAAAATGGTCCCTAATCTCCTCTCTTCGGCAACGATACTATTTTCTCCTAATTTCCATCATATCTCACACAACACTAGCAGTTTAACACTATAACTTCAAACTACACAATGCACACTCTATAAATTTAATATTCACAAGAAAAAAAGCATCAACTTGTTCTCAACCAATTCATACTCAGGAAACTAATGCCTATGTCTCTCAACTAGTTATCGTTTTCAATGGATCCCATGAATCTAGACAGCAAGTCTAATTTGTTAAGACCTATCGTCGTCGTTGCCATCTCCCTCTTCCTCTTCCCTATCATCTCCATGACCACATTGTCCACCACTCCGATCGCTTCCTTCAGCTTCTTCTCCGAACCAATGTTCAGTAATCGCTTCAGTTTCCATATGAGCGGCAATGGCGACATTGCTCGTTATACTGATAGCTTGGATGCGAGGTCGAAACTGTCTGCCAACTTGGACTCTGGAAAAGAAGGAATGAAGCACTCGATGTCTATTTAAAATGAGAATTTGCATATGATGTTGAAGGAGAATCTTCTCATGGTGTCCTAATGTCCAACAATCTATATTGCTAGCTGGAGAGTGGAGAAAGGCGTGCCCTTGGAATAGTTGTGGAACTTGGTCTTGAGTATGTTGTGAACGTGTCCAGGTTGGAGGTGATGTTATCGAAGACGTGAAAGTGGATGCTTTTGGTGAGTGAAGTGCAGGGGAGGTGGATGTATTAGTAACAAAGATTTAGGAAGTGTGTGGTTCATGACATGTTGAGGTAGGTGCGATACGTGTGACAATTACACCATAGCTTAATCTTGGAGCTAAAGAGGAGGAAGGAAAATATGGAAAAGAAGAATGTGAAGGTGAAAAAGGAAAGTATGAATATTAAAATTATGCGAGATATGATAAAAATTGGGGAATAACAGTGTCGTTTTCAAAAAAAGAGGTCAGAGATAATTTTGTTCTTTATTAGAGTTATCAGGGACTATTTTGTCCTTCGTTAGAGTTAACAGAGTAAAAGACCTAAGTGAGTGACAAAATTAATTGTTAGGAACCAATCGAGTAATTAATTTTAGTTGGAGACTAAAATGTCCAGTTTAAAATTCTTCGAGGACCAAAATGGGTATATACTCGCCAATTCATATAATAACACTACGTCAAAACTTTTATTGGTTGAAGATTGAATATCCTCACGTGTAGATTTCTAGAACAGCGACAAAACATGTTCAGTACGAACGTTGAAAGATTTTAATTGTAGACACAATTTGAACGTCACGTCGCCACCATGATGTTTATATTGATGATGTTCTGTGCCGTCCAAGTCTCTTTCTGTACTCGCTATTTATCTCTTCCCCTTTTGTTTTCGCATCTTTATAAAATTTTTGTATTATTTTTCAAAATATATATGTGTTTTTTTTTTAGAAATATAATAATTTATATATCTTCTTTTATCAGTTTAAATTTTTTACAGAAATAGTTTTATAGCATAATATTAAAATTTTTATGTTCCAAAAATCTACCGTTGGATTTTGATAAATTCCAAAAAAAATAATTAGACAAAAAAATAGTCTATACAAAAATTTAAATAAATTCAAAAAGAGTTTATCTCTTGTTTGAGATGGCGTATTAAAATTTAAAAATATAAGCATTTATGTATTTCTTTCAATTAACTTAAAGTTTTGGGAGAAATAGTTATGTGACTAATAAATATATATTCAGCACAACATTCTACAAATTACGTTTTTTGGATTAGCTTCTTCAACCCTAGAGACAACTCAAACTCAATGTATAGTTCGATGGTGGATTTTGTGATCGACCTTTGTGATAAATTGAAAAATTTTTTTGCATGCTTATTTTATCAGTAATTACCTCGTTTAGAATTGCATTTCACCAAATACTAATGTATGATACCTATACAAAACACTTATTATTCTCTTTAATATTTGAGATTCTATCCTTTCAGAAATTACTCCTTTAAATTCCTCAAATAATATTGTAACAAAAATAACAGAATCACATAAACTTTTATATATATCTTCAAGTGTTTGGAGTAAAATTTGACTATTTTATTATACTCTTAAACGGTAAAACTAATTCTATCATTCATTTTTTACTCTCATGAACTCTTATTTTTCTAGAGAAAACTCAAAGAAGAAGAACGACCAGCTGGGAAAAGAAAAATGAAAAACTGAGAAGAAAAAAATAGATGCACTACAATAAAACAGTTTATTGTCACGCTTTTAAAGTATGCCAAAAAGTGAGAAAAAGCGTAGTGACAGTTTTTTGCCACACTTTTGAGCTATCGGCACATTTTTAAAGGGTCACATCCGCAAGCGTTTCGATTGCTCAATTGCCATGCTTTTATCGCTCTATTGACACGACGCTTTATTTATTGCCATGCTTTTATCTATTGGCACGCTTAAAAGTGTGGCCATATGTACAACTCTATAGTCATGCTTTTAAAACGTGCTGAAAAGTGGACATATAACCACACTTTTGGAAACATGCTCATTGGTTTGGTTTTGTTTACGCTTTGAAAGTGTGCCAATAGGGAACATACAACCACACTTTCTTAAACATACCTATATGTAAACATATTGTCACGTTTTTAAAGCGTGACTATATCCTTATCAAATTAAAAAAAATCTGGTATATATGTGTTTTTACATGTACTCTAATATGCTCCAAAAGCAATAAAAAACATTGAAACTGTGAATATCATTTAAAAAAAATTAATCGATAAAAATTAGTATTACATTAGTGAAATTCAAATTAAATTAGCCATATCAAGGTAATAAGATGAAAGACTTAAAAGAAAAAGTATATCTAATTTTCTATAGTAGCCTAGCAAGAGCATGGAATAGGCAACAAAATATTAAAAATTAAATCATTGAAAACTACATGACCTGGTTGGCCATCACTTCTAGTCTACATTATCAGAATCACCTGCAAGATCATAACTAGGGTTACTTGCTTCTGCTGTGGTTGTTTCATCAACTCTTCTACCAAGAACACGGCATGGAGGAAGGATAATGGAGATTGGCAGCGCGAAGGGAATGCAAAAGGAGAAACAGAGGGTTACGGAAGAGGGTAATTATTGGAGAGACAGCAACGTTTGAGGGAAGAGCGACAATTGAGCCATAGAAAGAGGAGCGACGGTTGAGGGCTTACGAGAGAGAGTGAGCACAACGGAGAATTTGCGAGAGAGAAAGTGAGCGCCGAGACAGAAGGAGCGTTGACAGAGGGAGTGTTGACGGAGGGAGCACCGAATGAGAGGTTGTGAGAGAGGGTTACCCAATGAATTCTGTGTTTCGCGATGAAGAGGATTGGAGGGATTAGACGAGCGATAAAGAGGGTTGGAAGCGCGATGAATATGGTTGGAAGAATAAAACTCTAGTATTAGGGTTTTCTCAGTAGCTACTAGCTAGTTTAATGAGTAGAAAAGAGTGAATAATAGTGAACTATTTTTCTCAGTAGTTTAACGTAACCCTATTGGCACGCTTTAAAAACAGCAGCGTAACATAACTTTATTGACACAGTTTAAAGTGTGCCTGTTGCTTTCTATGGTCACGCTTTAATAAGCGTGACATCAAAGTGTGCATGTTGCTCTCTCTGGTCACGCTTTGATAAGCATGGCATCAAAAAGCGTAGCTAAATCTCTAATTAACTGCCAACTTCATAAAAGTGTGGTCATTAACCCTTTTTTGACCACGCTTTTTAAGCGTGACAAAAAAATCGTAATCAAATCTCTAATCAATCGCCACCCGCATAAAAGCATAGTCATTGACTCATTTCGGTCACGCTTTTGAAAAGAAAAAGCATGTCAAATCTCTAATCAATTGCCACTCTTATAAAAGCGTGGTTATTGATCCCCTTTTGGCCACGTTTTTAAAGCGTGACAAAAAAAAGTGGCGAGGGACTTTTTTGGAGTAACGAAGAAAAATAACAATTTCAGAAGAAGTAAGAGACACTGGTTATTTAAATTAGAGTAAAGTGACAATTAGATCCTCGAAGATGTTAACTTTGGACTAATTTGTCCTTAAAAAAAGTACCAATTAAGTCCTCTAAGATAGTAAACAGTGGACATGTATGTCCTTCTGTCAATAAATAGTGTGAAACGAAACTAAATTGTCAATATATTTCGTTATTTGCAGTGGTGCATGTCTTATTACTATCACATGAGCAAAAAAATGATGTAATTTTGGACATTAAAGCATTTATTATTTTTTGAGTTTTCATATATCTTTTATCAATTTCTCTCTATTTATCATAAATCCTATCAAAATAAGTGAAATTTCGCTCCAAAATTTGTTATTTACACTACTATCTTTCATAGTAGACATGTCAGAATAATTATCTGCATTACCGTTAGGTTTTAGTTGATGAATTGATAGAAGGACCTCATGTGTCTACCGTTTGCTATTCTGGAAGACCAAATCGATACTTTTTTTTAGGGACTAATTTATCTGAAGTTAAAATCTTCGGAACCTAATTGTTACTTTAGTCTTTAAATTATTATTATTATTGAAAACGGCCTTATCGTCTTACAAAGCGGCCACGTTTTGTTTTTAGTCTTTTACTGAATTTTTTCCTTAACGAATTTAAAAATCGTCCCCTGCATTTTGTTTTATGCACTTAATTTGTTGGGCATGTAACCCTCAACAAGAGGCATATGCATGTTCCATATATATACATAGACTAGCCAGAGCAAAATATATCTAAAATCCCATAATCATGGACTATATATTACTTCTTTTATTTTTCTTTATGTGGCTAAGCATTCATACTCTCATCTCCAAATTAGTAATCAAAACTTCAAAATCCCTTAAACTTCCACCGGGTCCTAACCCTTTTCCAATCATAGGAAACATCTTAGAACTCGGAAAACACCCTCACAAATCACTCACTAAGCTTTCTCAAATTTATGGACCCATAATGACTCTTAAGCTTGGTAACTTAACCACCATTGTTATTTCATCTCCACAATTAGCCAAAGAAGTGCTCCATAAAAATGACCAAAATTTCTCTTATAGAACTGTTCCGGATACCGTTAAAGCTCATGACCATCACATATATTCGGTGGGATGGATGCAACCTTCATCTCAATGGAGAATACTTAGAAAAATTTGTGCTACCAAAGTGTTCTCTTCACAACAACTTGATTCCACACAAGTTGTTCGTCAAAGGAAAGTCAAAGAATTGATTGATTTTGTGAAGAAAAAAAGTGAGACGTGCGAAGTTTTGAATATTAGTGAGGCTATTTTTACAACCGTGTTGAATTCGATATCAAATACTTTATTTTCCATAGATGTGGTCCAATTTGGTTCTTCTAAGTCTCAAGAATTCAAAGACATCTTTTGTGGTATCACCGAAGAAGCTGGAAAGCCTAATGTTGTGGATTACTTCCCAATCTTTCGCAAGATTGATCCACAAGGTGCACATGCTAGAATGACCAAATATTACAAGAAGATGATTAATTTTTTGGATGGTATTGTAGAAGAAAGATTGAGACTATTAAAGGGTCTAGAAATGGACACCAAGGAATATAAAGATGTGTTAGATTATGTGTTAGAAGTGATGTTGGAGGACAATTCTCAAATCAATCGTATCCATGTCTTGCATTTACTTGTGGTGAGTATCGGCCCCTGCCTTAACTATTTCATTTTGTTAGTTTTCTTTTTAAGAGTGCTAATTTTTTAAAGTAAAAGGTGAACTTTATTTTTAATTATGAAAAACAAAATACATTATTGATGATTATTGCCTTTAATTACTTTTTCTTTGTAATTAGTGCTTTTAATTATTGTTTGTGTTTATTTTTAACAAGGAGTAAATGCTGGTTGATGATTATTTTTGTTGTTTTTAATTTTAATATAAATTTAATTTTATATTTTTGTTTTGTTAGTATGTTTATAAAATATAAAATAATTAAATATTGTATTTGATTGAAAAAAAGTTTGATTTTGTTACGAATAGGATCGAATAGAATCGGGTGAAAAACTTTAGGGTGCGGATAGGTTTAGGGTTAAAAATTCTGAACCTGTAAGTAGGATATATAGGTTGAGTTTTAAAAATATTATATGCCTACAGATAAAATTAGAGTGGAGTCTAAATCCTATCTTACTCTAGCCATTGATAACTCCAGAAATAATATATAACATAATTTTGAGTTAAATATAACTAATCAAAAAAAATTTTGGATTAAATATATTCATAGTCTCTTTAAATTTTTTTGTTGGAAATTTTTTCTATTTCTTTTTATTTTCTTAGTTTGTTCTTTTTATTGTGTGTGTGTGTGTGCTTTTTATTTTCTTAGTTTGTTCTTTTTAGTGTGTGTGTGGAATATGTTTTGACCTTTATATAACATTGCAAGTGAAATTGAATATAAATGGTATGAACCAAAATCTAAATAAATAACACATTTACGACTAAAACAGATTTAAACATATCATTTTATATAAATTAGTGAAAATGCATATAAAAACTATGAAAAAGCTAGAATATAGTCTATTGTCTAATTAAAAATAATTTAAATATATAATTAATTAATAATAACAGTTTTTTTATATAAATATTAGGAGTGTTTACCAGTCTATATAAATTAGTGAAAATGCAATTCAGATACATACATAATTAATAATAACACTATTTTTATGCTAATGTGAGGAGTGTTTAGTATATAGATATTGTTATTGATTTTGATGTATGTATTTTACAAACTGATTATTATAGGATTTATTCGTGGCTGGAATAGACACAACAGCAAGCACTATAGAATGGGCAATGACAGAGTTACTATACAACCCAAAAAAACTACAAAAAGTAAAAAATGAACTTGAAGATGTTGTTGGCAAAGAACAACAACAAATTGAAGAAAAACATATCTCAAAGCTTCCTTTTCTAAGAGCAGTGGTGAAAGAAACGTTTCGCTTACATCCACCTTTTCCACTAATACCACACAAGTCCAAAGAGGATGTTGAATTATGTGGCTTCAATGTGCCTAAAAATGCACAAGTTTTGATTAACATATGGGGTGTAGGAAGAGATTCAAGTATTTGGAGAAACCCTGATGAATTTATACCTGAAAGATTCTTGGAAAGTAGAATTGATTATCAAGGAAATGATTGTGAGTTAATTCCATTTAGTGCTGGAAGAAGAATGTGTCCTGGGTTACCATTGGCTTATAGAGGTGTTCACACTGTGTTGGGTTCTCTTCTACTTTGCTATGATTGGAAGCTTGTGAAGAATGGACAAAAGGAAAAGGATTTGGATATGTCTGAGAAATTTGGACTTAGTTTGCATAAGGCTAAGCCTCTTCAAGCTATTCCCATGCAATCATCATCACAATGAAGATTATGTTTTTAATTTTATAGAAATGGATTCTTTATATTAATTCTCTAGCTTATTAGCTTGCTTGTGAGTAACTGTGTATGACATCCTAACTGTTTTATATCTTTTGTTGGGATATAATTTAAGGTGTGTTTGCCTTTAAAACATATTTTTGGGAGAAAAACACTTTTTTTTTTTGGGAAAATGAACTTTTTTAAATATATTTTTATTTTTTAAGAAACTAGAATTTGAGAAATGGTGATTATTTTTTAAAATTATGTAAAAAAATTGAATTGTAGATTTTTTTTTTTATAATTTGAAATTAAATAGAAGAGGGATAGATGTGAATTTTGAATGAATATTGTCGGTTTGACTGTTTACAGAAAAAAGATTTTTTTTTTTAAGTAAAAAAAAATTAGTCAAGTAAAAAAAAATGAGAGTTTGGCATTAAATTTATAATTTCTTTTATGTGTAATACATATTATTTTAATTCAAAAGTAATAAAATTCTTTTTTATTTTGTCATTTTAGAAAATTTGATCCAGTTTTCATTTTTTTTTTTTTGGTGACTAAACAAGGAAAGAAACAAAGCAAAAACTATTCTAAATCCGAGCGGATGATTCGTTGGAGATCAACACTAGGCTCAGACCAAATAACATGATTAGAGTTACTCTTGGCACCATATTTAGCCATCCAATCCGCAGCTCTATTTGCTTCTCGGGACACCCATTCAACGTGAACAAGCCAAGGACGAGATAAAAGCTCCTGAATCTTGTGAACCAAATCTGTTACTTCAGATGGATACCCACTTGTAAGCTCATGCATGATGGGCAGAATGTCAAGGCAATCTGTTTCACATATAATATCCCTCAAACCGCAATCCCAAGCTAAAACCAGCCCCCTCCAAGCAGCAAATAATTCACATCTGATTATAGACCAAGGGGGAATGCTTCCAGAGCAGCCCGAGATCCAATCTCCCTTAGAATCTCTAATAATACACCCAAATCCCGCTAAATTTGAATCCATATACAAGCTTGCATCACAATTAACTTTAAAACTATTGCCTACCGGTGGTTCCCAACACAGGCAATTTCGGAGAGACCTAAAGGCATTGCTTCGATTCCTGTAAACCTGTAAGTCCTTGGCGGTAATTCTGGCCAAGGCAACAACCTTATGGTCTGTCCAAGGGTTGTCAGTGTTGAATATGTCATTGCACCTATGTCTCCATACCCACCAAAGCCCTGCACCAAAGGACGCCTCATTGTTAGCCAAGGCCTTCCGAAACCACTCTTCAAGAGCAATACCAGCCGTCGAGTCCAAGATACTAGGATCCAACATATACCAGATTGCCTTTGATCGTTCACAGTCTCTAAGGCAATGCTGTTTCACTAGCTATATAAAAAATAATTATATTTAAAAATTGAAAAATATATTTTATTAATTTTATTCAATTCGTATTTATGAGACATCCAAATTGAAATATGTCCTTAAATTATTAGGAGAGAAAATTTAATTTTATAAATGTCCCTTCCGGCGGGAATAATTTGTATGTCTCCATATGGTTATTTTTGATAATTTGATAGTCACTTATTAGTTGAGTTGTCCTATCATATATGTTAACGAAGGGTTACTACACATTTAAGTATTTTTTTATTTAAGTAGATTCAATACCAATAAAAATTACTCTTATCAAAAGAGCGTGATTATACGCGCATCTTTTTTTTCTTCTCACGCTCATTTATATACATGGAACTTCTTCTTCTTACGCTCGTTTACATACAGAGCTTCTTCTTCTTCTTCGCCTTCTCTTTCACGTTCCTCCGCCTTCTTCCTCCTTAGGGCTGCACATGGATCGGATCAGATCGGATATAGCCTAAAATTTTATCCGATTCGCACTGCACTCATCAGATCGGATCGGATACGATATTCGCATTTTTTCAGACAAGATCCGATCGGATATCGGGTATATCCGCATAATTCAAAAAAACTATTTTAAGATTCTGTTTGACTGTTTTTACAAAAAAAAAATATTCAAAAAATTTATTTTTCACCTATTTAAACCTATTTACTCCTAAAATATTATCAATAAAAGTTTTTTTGAATAACAAAAAAAAATAATAATAATAACACAAGATTTAAGTTTAATTATTATAAGTTGAAGTACAACATAAAAAATTAAAAATAAAATATCATAAAATTCATAAAAAACACACTAAAATTCATATCACATTAGAGTTTATTTTCTTAAACTATACTATTTATATGAGATGTGCGGATTTGCATATCGGATCCGCAGATATCACTGCCAAATCCACAATCCAATCCTACCATAGTGCGGATCGGATAATATCCACAAAATTCGGATCGGATGCGAATAATTACCGCGAATATGCAAATATTATCCGATCCATGTGCAGCCCTACTCTTTCTCCTCCTTCTTTTTCGTGTTCCTTCTTTTTCACGTATTTTTTGCTTAACGTAATTATTTTGTTGTTGATGTTGTATTTTTTTTTCTTTTCCTCCTTTTCTCCCTGGTGAAGAAGTAGTAGAAGGTGAGAAGAAAAAGTTTTGAATTGTGCAGAATAGAAATGAACCTAAATTATATTTAGAATGAACCGAAACTATATTCAGAATGAATCGGAAATTATATTCAGAATGTAAACTCGTTTCAAAACCAACACAGACTAAATGTACCTTATTTAAATCCAGAATGAATTGAAATTACTTAATGATTGCGACACACAAACTTAATTCGAAAACAAACACACAAACAAAATTGAATCATGAACAAAAACACATCCAAATCTATCAAGTGATTTTGCAGCATTATGTGTTTCTTCTTCTTTATTTGATTAGATGAACATGACAAAAAAAAAAAACATGATAAGTTTTGAAAAAAAAAAATTTTCTTGTTTCTTTTTTTTGTTTATTTTTTTTCTTTTTTTGGGTTTTATTCCTATCAAGATAGTGAAACAAGAAGAATCATAACAAAATAATTCACTCAGAAATGAACCGAAATTATATTTAGAATGAATCGAAATTATATTCAGAATAAACCTAAAATTAAATTCAAAATGTAAACTCGTTTCAAAAGAAGCACAGACCAAATGCACCTTATTTAAATCTAGAATGAACCGAAATTACTTAATGATTGCGAAACACAAACTTAATTCAAAAACAAATACACAAACAAAATTAAATTATGAACAAAAATACATCCAAATTCATCAAGTGATTTTGCAACATTATGTGTTTATTCTTCTTTGTTTGATTAGTTGAACAAAACAAGAAAAAGAAGAACATGATAAGAAATTTTGAGAAATTTTTTCTTTTTATTTTTCTTTTTTGTTTGATTTTTTTTATTTTATTTTATTCCTCTTAAGATAGTGAAATAAGAAGAATTATAACAAAATAATTCACTCAAAAATGAACCAAAATTATATTCAGAATAAACCGAAAATTATATTCAAAATGTAAACTCGTTTCAAAACAAGCACAGACCAAATGCACCTTATTTAAATTCAGGATGAACCGAAATTATTTAATGATTGCGACACACAAACTCAATTAAAAAGCAAGCACACAAACAAAAATTGAATCATGAACAAAAATGAGAGAAGAAGAAGAAAGAGGAGGAGGAAGAGAAGGAGGACGAGGAGGAGGAGGAGGTGGTGGTGGTGGTGATGATGACGGTAACAAAAAATAAAAAATAATAATAAAAGAGGAAAAAAAGAAAAAGACGTAGTATCATAAGTGAAGAATGCGTGAATTTGAAAAAAAGAGAAGGAGAAGAAAAAGAAGAAGCGTGGGAGAAGAAGAAAACAGAAAAAAAAAGTGCGTGACTCTAATTACTTAGATACATTTAGATGCTAAAATTGTTTGAATATGGAAAATAATTCATATTAATTAAGGTGTTTATTCTCATTTAAAAAAATGTGCAAAAAGTACAGAAAAAATAACAACGAATGACAAATTATATAAGTTTCACAATTTTGTTGTTTAAATAAAATATGATGATTTCATCACCAACTATATCCATTCGTTATATTTTATGTATATTATTATGTTAATAATTTTTAAATATATAAAAATTATATAAAATAATTCTAAATTAATATGAAATTTATAGGAATAATTTATAAAATATAAATTTTAAAAAATAATATAAAAAAAATTTATTTAATAATATAAATAAGATAATATCAATTATACCTGATAGAGTAAGATTTAGGATCGACAATGGATAGAATTTGGACTCTATTATAACTCTATATGCGAGTTAATTTTTTTTTAAAAATTCAACCATATTCTTTCTGCGAGTTGAGAATTTCTCAATTCCAACTCTACCCGCATCCTAAAGTTCTCAACTCTACCCTATTCGACTTTATCCGCAAAAAAATCAATTATTTTCAAACAAATATAAAATTCAATCATTTCATATTTTATACATATTAATAAAATAGAAAATAAAAAATTAAATTTAATATGGTTATAATTTATTTTTTGATTGTCATATATTTTTTAATTTATCTTTTTGTATTTTTCTTTATTTTCATGCTAATTCTATCGATATCTCATTTTTAAGAACCGTTGTTTTTTAGTTTATTTAATTTTTTTTGGACATTTAAGTCGTGTTGTCAATCAAACAATTAAAATTAAAAATAATAAAATCTAAAAAGATTCAACATAAAATTATAAATAAAATAATTATTAAATTTTTAATAAAATTAAAATAATACAAATAAAAATAAATATTTTATATATTTTTTTAATTTTAAATTCTTATCACATTAATATTTAAATAAAAAAATATAATAAAATAATAATTTAAATAATTAATTTAATAGTTACTTTTTTTTTACAAAAATAAAGTCATTATTACTCTTAAATTCGCACCTAATTTTATCCGAAAATAAACTCACACCGCGTTCTACTTTACTGCAGCAGATCAAATAAACAACTCTACTTAATGGGATTAAATATTGAGGAGTGCTACATATACAAGTCATTTTTGTTTACAAGTCTTACAAGTTGGGCCTAACACGCGCGTTACAGAAGAAGAAGAAGAAGAAGAAGAAGTTGGGCCTAACACGCGCGTTACAGAAGAAGAAGCAGAAGAAGAAGAAGAAGCGTGAATATAAATGACTTGTATGATTTGTATGGAAAAGCGTTCTCTCTTTGCCTTCGATCTCCTTCTGTTTTTTTCGATTTTCATGGTTTCTGAAATCAAGTTTTGAAATTGTTTTGAAGATGATGGAACTTCATAAATACACCCGAACGATTACAAAAATACACCCAAACGATTATAGAAATACATCCAAAGGATTACAGAAATACACCTAAACAGTTACAGAAATAAACCAAATGATTACAGAAATACACCCAAAGGATTACAGAAATACACTCAAAGGATTTAAGAAATACACCCAAAGGATTTAAGAAATACATCCAATATAGGAAGAGACAGTATATTTCTTCTTGAAATCAATACACCCAAAGAATTTAAGAAATACACCCAAAATTCGTTGAAGTACACCTTATGCATAATTCAGAACTCTTTCTCTTTTTCCTCCTCATCTTCTGCTGCTGCTTCTTCTTCTTCAAAAACGATTTCAGAGCTTGATGTCAAAAAACAATGGAAACCGAGAATAACGAAGAAAGAAACAAAGAGAAAAGCACGTAAATGAAGAAGAAGAACAGGAAGAGGAAGAAGAACGTATAGCAAGAAGAAGAAGAAGGAGAAAGAGAAGGCAAGAAACGTACCTTGAATAATGTTTTTTTGTTTTTTCTGATAATTTTGATGAAGGAGAAAGAAGAAGAAGAAGAGGAAGCATGGAGAAAGAAGAAGAAGAAAAAGAGACAAAAAAAAAAAACGTGAAACGGCATATTTATAAATGACTTATATGACTTATACAAAAAATTAGTTGTATGTGGAGAATTACTTTTAAATATTTACGGATACGGTACATATGTCAGCCTAGTAAGATTAGTTATTTCAAGAACGAGATATTACATATATGGAATTGATCAGAATTTTTTGTCAGTGAAAGACAAAAAAGAAAAGAACCGCTTTATATAATTGGAAGTGATATTACATATATATGCGTTTTATATGTATTTGTATTTAGTAATTTTATTTTATAATTTCATAAAGAAAAATGAAATAAGTAAAAATAATAAAATTGTATTTTTTTACAAAATTTTAAAAATAATAATATTAAAAATAAAAACAAAAAAATGTAGAACCCAAAAAAATTTTTGTTTGAGCGATGCTCATTCATGATGAATCCACTATATATTACGTGCTGACCAAAATAATTAATATCAATCTATCTTTAAGTCTGATCTCTTTCTATTTTTATTTTTTCATTTTTATAATTATTGTATTTTTCATACCACAAGCTGGATAAATATCATGTATCGAGGTGGCCTTCAGCGTGCCATATTTTTGCCAAACCCTAGTCGCTATTACACGCAACTTGCCTTGATTTTATCACTAAGTTACATTTTTTACATAGAAAAAAAAATCAGTATTTTATATAATGTAGATAAAATTTTAAAACTAATAATAAGAATTTCAAAGATGGAAGATTTCAACTTTTCAGAAGTTAAACATATTTCAATAATTTTTATATATAAAAAATCAATTTTTTCAAATTTTTTTCCCAAAAAAAAGAGATATATATAAAAACACATCTAAACACACTCTATAGACTATATATAATTAGGCTAGCTAAGCAAGTGAAAAACATATCTAAACATTCATCATCATAAGCCATGGACTATCTATCTCTTCTTCTTTTAGCTTCCCTTGTGTGGATTAGCATTCAAATTCTCATATCCAAAAGATTATTAGGTATCAAAACACCAAGATCACTTAAACTTCCACCAGGGCCTAACCCTTTTCCAATCATAGGAAACATCTTAGAATTGGGTAAGCAACCTCACCAAGCACTTGCTAAGCTTTCTCAAACCTATGGACCAATAATGACTCTTAAGCTTGGTAACATAACAACCATAGTTATTTCCTCTCCACAATTAGCCAAACAAGTACTCCATAAAAATGACCTAATTTTTTCTTATAGAACGGTTCCGGATACTCTTAAAGCACTTGACCACCACATACATTCAGTGGGATGGATGCAACCTTCACCTCTATGGAGGACACTTAGAAAAGTTTGCGCTACCAAAGTTTTTTCTTCGCAACAACTCGACTCCACACAAATTATTCGTCAAAAAAAATTAAAAGAATTGGCGGATTTTGTGAAGGAAAAAAGTGAAAAAGGTGAAATTTTGGATATCAATGAGGCTATTTTTATAACCGTACTTAATTCTATGTCAAACACTTTGTTTTCCATGAATTTGGTTAATTTTGGTGGTTCTAAGTCTCAAGAATTCAAGGAAATAGTTTGTGGTATAACTGAAGAAGCTGCAAAGCCTAATGTTGTGGATTTCTTTCCAATCTTGAGGATACTTGATCCACAAGGTGCACGTGCTAGAATGACCAAACATTTAAGGAAGATACTGAATATATTTGATGGTATTGTTGAAGAAAGATTGCGATTAAGGGATCTAGAAATGGACACCAAGGAATACAAAGATGTGTTAGATTATTTGCTTGAAGTGATGTTGGAAGAAAATTCTCAAATAAGTCGCATCCATGTATTGCATTTACTTTTGGTAAGTATATTTCTTGTACTACAAAACTATATCTATATGTTTCAATTTAGCTAAGATGTTGCTACAATACTTTGTTAAGGAAGTAAAGAGTGGTAAAATTTTATCAAAAAAAAATAATCTTTTAATATTTATAATTATAAACTAAAATATTATATTACTTTAAAAAGGTTTATCTTTCATAACACATACTATTAAAATACTTATCAACAATCCTATTATTTATATATTACTTTTTAATTTCTTTTGACTCATTCTTAAACATTTTTTATTAAGTAATTAAAGAGTATTGTTCTTTTTTGTTAATTGAACAGATCTTAGTTCTTTATTTATTATATATTTTATATTAATAGTTCAAATTTAGAATTTAAGGTTTAAACTTTAGAATTTAAAATTTATAATTTAAGATTTATGCTATTTTATTTTTGTTTTTTTTTATCTTTAATAGAAAGTTAATTTTCATCTAGAGTTACATTTCTTTTTTTTTTTTATGGAGAGCATTATCATTCACCATCACTTTTTGTTTTAAAATTCTAAACAAGTAGATAAATTAATTTTCACTCTTTTTACCATGCAATAAAAACTTTTTTTTTTTGAGGTAATCAAAAGATTTTCCTTCAATTTGTTAGTAATTTTGATATATCATTGTATTTGTGTTAGGATCTATTTGTGGCTGGACTAGACACAACATCGATTACCATAGAATGGGCAATGGCAGAATTACTACGCAACCCAGAAAAATTGCAAAAATTGAAAGAAGAGCTTGAACATGTTCTTGGCAAGGATGAAAAACAAATTGAAGAATCACATATCTCAAATCTTCCTTTTCTAGAAGCTGTGGTGAAGGAAACTTTTCGCTTTCATACACCAATCCCATTCCTATTGCCACACAAGTCACAAGAGGATGTTGAACTATGTGGCTTTACTGTACCTAAAAATGCACAAGTTTGGGTTAATGTATGGGCAATGGGGAGAGATTCAAGTATTTGGACAAACCCTAATGAATTCATGCCTGAAAGATTTTTGGAGAGTAAGATTGACTTTAAAGGTCAAGATTTTGAGTTAATTCCTTTTGGGGCCGGAAGAAGAATTTGTCCTGGATTACCATTGGCTTATAGGACTATACACATTGTGTTGGGCACTCTTGTTCATGGCTATGATTGGAAGTTAGTTAATGGGCAAAAGGCAAAGGACCTAGATATGTCTGAAAATTTTGGGCTTACCTTGCATAAAGCCCAATCTCTCCAAGCTATTCCCATGAAAACACACCATTGAAGAGGTGATATATATGTGGTGCATGTAACAATTTATTGGCCCGACAAAATTTTAAATGGAGTTCAATATTGGGATGTATTAGTTCTTGACTTGTTAAGTTGAGGGATACCGTAAAAAAAAAAAAACATGTTATTAAAAAAAAAGTGATAAATATCTGATTCAAAAAAAAAAAGATGATATATATGCGGCAAAGACTTTAGCTTAAATGATAAATCTTAGTACCTCTTCTCTTGGTACCAAATTAAAGTTTAGCTAAAGCTAAACAGTAGATGTAAATTCTTAAAATGTTGCATGTAAATATATGTAGTGTGTATAAGTTTGTGATGATATAATATCTAAAATTAAGGACTCTTCAATCTATTTGACCTAAAAACAATGTGATATATATTAATATTTTATAAAAAAAAAGTGATATTAATATACGAACTCGTCTTTATTTACCGAAAAATAAAAGTTATGGAGTCCTCGTTAATAGTATATTATTTTTTAGAGAATTCTTTATTTTTTATGTTTTTCTAAAGTGAATTAGTATTCGCTTAATATATAAAATGTGACGAATTTTTACTTGTTTTCTGTACAAGTCAAGATATATATCTTTTCTGTTAGATAAATTAAAGTGCATGGCTTAATTTATAATCCATTTGTGCTTCATTTACTATATAATATACATAACTTTTAAGTATACGAAATAAAATAAGGACATAAATCAAAAAACGACTTTTTCTATGTTCTCATGTTAACTGTTGTATATTAGCTCTCTGCTATTGTATCTTTATTAGATGGCTTAATAATTAGAGGTGGAGAGTTTAACTTAATGATCCTTAGGAATTGAAACTGGATTCTCTTATCGAAAGACATAAGTCATCTGATATGTGAGTTAGTTAGTTTGGCGCCAAAAGTAGTTAGCTAACTAGATGGTTGGTTTTAGTTAGTGAGTTTATTACACAGTTAAGCTTAGATTATTATTGGTAAGAACTAAGAAGATATTTATTGTAGGATTATTATTGGTAAGAACTAAGAAGATATCTATTGTAAGTGTTAAAGATATAATTATTGATGTATTTTTTTTATCGGTTTAAATTTTTTGGACGATTAATATCATAATATAATATAAAATTTCTGCGATTAAATGGTTTTGAATAATTTTTGTAAAGTGTACAAAATTACTATTGACAAACAAAATGAATGATTTTGGATAATTTTTGTATTAGTGGTTTAATGAGTTGAATATTTATGTATTTAAATTTGTATGTCGGTTATAAAAAAATAAATAAATAAAAAATTCAACTAAATCAAATCAAGCTAGCTCTATTATGCCCAAGTGGACTGCAACTCTTCATAAATAACAATGGCAAAAAAAAAGGTGTAAAACAAAAATGGGGAGAAGCAAGAGAAAATTTCCTAAAGATTAGAAGCCAAGAATAATTGAAAGGACGATGATTGCTCAAACTATAAATTAAAGGCACCACTGGTTCATAGAAATGAAACTATAATTATTATAACATATAAATTAATCAAGGATAATCATACTATCACTCAGTCACTGCGTATAAAAATATATATTTGATATTTAAAAAAATATTATACTTCTTCAAATAAATTTATTTAATTATTTATCTATCATAAATTTAATAATTCTAATGGCATATTAATATACACATATATATTAATTGATTCAATAGTTAATTTTTAGTGTACATCAATTTTTTTTTATAATATATAATGCTTGCTCTAAAATACATAAATCCCAACTCATACTTCATTTTTTTTTTGTTATGATTTTTTTTTAATTTACCGTTATAAAATTTTAGTCGAATATTTAACAATCATAGTAGTTAGACATATACTAAAATTAATTATTAATATAAAATATATATTAAAAATAAATTAAACAATACATATATATTTATACATAAATACATGATAGTTGATTTTGGTTTATAAATAATATTTTTAAACATTTAATTAGCTAACAACTAAACTCTGAGGGAGGACTTGAAGAGGTTGGGTCTTATGTAAAGTAAACCCAAAAGTATAATTCATGTCCATGTCTTGTGGCTTCATTTCATCAGCTAACTTCCAATGAAAGTGATACAAAAGAGATGCCAATATGAAATGTATGGACCTTGATGCAAAAGGCAATCCAGGACAAATTCTTCTACCAGCACCAAATGGGATATACTCAAAACTTTTGCCCTTAAAATCAATATCACTATCCAAGAATCTCTCAGGTTCAAATAAATTAGGGTTAGCCCAAATGCTTGAATCTCTTCCCATTGACCACACATTAACTAGGATTTGTGCATGTTTGGGAACTGTGAAGCCACCTAACTCTACGTAATCAATTGCCTTGTGGGGTACTAGAAATGGTGCCGGTGGATGAAGCCTCAAAGTTTCTTTCACAATTGCATTAAGGTATGGGAGCTTTGAGATGTTAGACTCTTCAATTTTTCCATTTTTGCCAAGTGCTTGATGAAGTTCCTCCTTAACTTTAAACATTTTTTCTGGATTATGTAACAACTCAGCCATTGCCCATTCTAGTGTGCTTGATGTTGTGTCTATTCCCGCAATAAATAAATCCTGAATTAATATTATTAAAGAATAAATTTTACAATAGATTTGATAGCAAGGGTTCAAATGGCAAGTAGATGCTGAACCAAGGACTTCTCACTAAATACAAAAAAAAAAAAAATTAGTCATTAAGAGAAGATCATTAATTGATAATTTAATACATTTTTTTCATAAAAATCAGTTCTATTTTAGATTATTATCAAGTTATATAATAATATTGCATATTTTTGGTAAATTGTGGGTAAGGTCGGATACCCGCAGATTAAAAACGGGTAAAGTTAGGATTGGGATATTCTCAATCCGTAGGTAAGATATATAGAGTTGAGTTTATATAAAAATCTTAACCCTCGAATAGGATTAGGGTTGAATCCAAATCGTACCTTACTCTATCCATTGTTATCCCTATTTGATAGACAGTGACAAATATTTAGTGGCGTTTTATATAACTGCTACTATATATTGGAGTTATATATTTGTCAAGCCAAACATTTAAATATATTTAACTAAGACTTAAATATGTTTCCAATTTTATAAATATAGATAATTTTCATTTTTTTAGTAGTCTATCTAAAATTATATATAATGTTGGTCTTTAGTCTCTATTGGCTCTTTTAATTTATTTTTTTCTTTACCTATCATTATACTTTTTTATCATTATAAAATATGTTATTAATTGTAATTCTATGTTTTTTACAAACATGTACACTTACATATCTAATCTAAAGGGTCAAAGGTTGTTTGTCTAGACATTCATATTTTCAAATACAATTTCTCTCTCACATGCATACAAGTGAAGGAAAATAATTGATAACCAATAATATAAATTAAATGCTTCAACTTTAAATTTTTAGAGATATAACTTGATTTTTTATCGGTTTAGAGTTTTGAGATGAGTGGTATCATGACATGGTATGAGAGCTCTATGTCCGAAAAATCTAGAATTCGATCATTGGTGAACCCTAAAAGAGAAAAAAATAATATAAAACAAATAAAAAAAAGGCCTATTAAAAAAAATCAAACAAACTCAAAAGAGGCTATTACTTAAAAGGAGTATTAGAGATATAATTATTCATGTTATATTCTCTTATCAAATTAAACTTTTAGAATGAGTGATTTCAAGATACAAATCAACGAATAAAATTGAGGTATGTTACAGCAAACTCCATGATTATTCTAAAGAATTTGAAAATGTTGATTATAGATAAGGAAAAAGATGAGTAAAAAATAATTACCACGAATAAATATATAACATCATTGAGGTTTAATTCAGAACTCCCTTGCTTGATAAGATCTAGAAAGGAATCCAACACATCATTGCATTCATTAAAGTTCATTCTTGACTCATCACTTGATGAATGCGTTCTTTCTTCAATAACACTGTTAAGGAACTCTAGCATCTTTTCGAAATTAATTTTGGTACTTGAACGTGTGCCTTGTGGATCAAGTAACCGGAGGAAAGGGAGAAAATCTGAAACACTAGTTCTTCCAGTTTCTTTGGTAAGACCAATCATTATCTCCTTAAACTCATGAAACTTATTATTATCAAAATAATTATAATGAGCCAAATCCATCGAAAGAAGAGTGTTTGACATGGAATTTATGATAGTTGTAAAGATAGCCTCACCAATATCAAAAGCTTCACCTTTGATGCAACATTCATGAACATAATTTAGCAAGTCTTGAACCTTTCTCTTGCGGATGCATTGTGTAGAGTCTAGTTGCTGAGGGGAGAATATTTTTGTGGCACAAGCTCTTCTAAGGGTTCTCCACTTAGCTGCTGAAGCTGGCATCCATACCTATTGAATTTTAATTTAGGGTCATCGATCGGAGAATAAAGAATACAAAGTGGTGACGTAATTAGGGCGGTCAAAATGGACTAAATTTATCGAGTCAATCTGTTTATTTATTTAAATAAGTGGACTTTGTCTCTAAAATTAAGCTCGTTTAAATTTCGGGTTAAACGGACTGAGCCCAATTAACCCGGAAAAAATGATGGGTTAAACGGGTGGTCCGTTAATTTTTTTTTTATATTTTTTTTTAAAAAAAAAAGCACTTTTAGCCGATATTCCTTCCAATCCGACCCGAAAATCCGGCTCATCAACTAAAAAAAAATTATTTTTTAAAGGATTTTGACCTAAAAATGATATTTTTTGTCAAAATATTTTTTAAAAAATAAAATAAAATGATAAACGGACTGACCCGTTTAACCCATCGGCCTTACCATAAATGGTCCGGACTAAAAAATTATGACCCGGAAATAAAGTGGGCTTAAACGGGCCAGTCCATTTAACCCACGAACTTAACGGGTCGGGCCTAAATAGACCGAACTAGTCCGTTTGACAGCCCTAGACATAATAATGCGAGTGATGCAAGCCTATACCGCTAAAAAATTAGATATTAGTCATCTTATATTTTGTCGTTAAAATTTTTTTATAGTATTTATATAATTACCAATAAAAAATTTTTTAATGGTCACAAAAAATATATAATTATCATTATGACATATAATAATAATAATAATAATAATAATAATAATAATATATCATTATTATAAAAATAAAAGTTAAATAAAATATATATTAACCATTATGTTATTGTCATTATTCATTTGTTACTAAAAATAATTTTTATTATGGTGATTTAGAATTCAAAATATATTAGCTGACATTAATTAAAAAATTAACTTTCTAATTGAAATTAACAAAATAATATCTCTAACTTGCAATTATTTAATACCAATGAAGTTTTGGAGAAGTCCTCAAGTGATTGTGACCATGTTGTAATAACTGGGAGCTTCCTACCGGAAAAAAGTGCATCATTTTTATGGAGTGCTTCTTTGGCTATTTGTGGAGAAGAAATGACAATGGTGGTTATACTAGCCAACTTGAGAGTCATTATAGGTCCATAAGTTTTAGAAAGATGAGTGATTGCCTCAAGAGGGTTATTGGTGCCAAAAAGCTTCAAAATGTTCCCAATGATGGGGTAGGGGTGAGGACCCGGTGGAAGTGGAAGCTTGGAATAGTAAGTTTTAGAACTTTGGATCCCATTATAGAATGATGATATGAAAAGGAACAATGGAATTATTGCCGAAAAAAAAGATATGATGAATAATATTATTAGTATTTCCATTTGGCTAGTTGGTTAGACTCCACACAGCTCGAACACTCACTTCAATATTTATATATACAATTTTACTAAGCTATAATCTCCGGACACTGATATAGATATAGAACATGACACGATACGACACAAAATATACAGACATACAAATTTTAAAATTTTATAAGATATAGAGACATGATATATATATATATAAAATATAAAATATTTTTAGATAAATTATAATAAATTATTTTTAATATTTTAGTAATATTAAAATATAAAATAATTTTTTAACCTTTTTTAATATCTTCTTTTAATTATATAAAAATATTTAAAATATTTTTATTTTAATGAATAATAATATATATTATTTTTAAACTTATTTCAAGAATACATATTAAGAATAAGTCTGAATACGCTGACACGTGATGGCATTTAGGTGTATCCAAATGTGTCCGAAGAATATTTTTTTATTTTTTATTATTAAGACACGGTTGGACACAGCAGACACACGTATCGGACGAGTGTCAATAAATTTTGTGTCCAAAATGTATTTGACACGCAAATACAGTAACTCAACGAAGTGTCCATACTTTATAGTTACTAAAGAACCAATATCTATCTGTGACGAATCAGAGCTATTCAAATTCTATCTATTGATGTATATAATAGAGCTCTATTTATTCTTGTGAAATATATATATATATATATATATTCGATATCCGATCTGAGGATCAGATCGAACCTAATAAACACATAAAAGTACAATTAATATATCTGATCTGATCCAATGAGATTAGTGTGATTGAATCGAGATTTTGATCATATTTAACTTGATTTGATCTATATACAATCTTATTTTTAATAATTTGATAGTTACTTATTAATTAAATTGTTCTTATTTCATATAAATATTAATTAGGGACTGAAGGTATCTATTCTCATTAAGAAAATTATTATACATAAAAAAATAAGAATGAATAACAAATTATATAGGTTTTACAATTTTTTTTAAATAAAATATGATTTTAAATATACCCATTCTCTATATCTTATTATTATTATTATGTTAATATATAAAATAATTCTAAATTAGTATGAAAATTTGTAGGAATGATTTATAAAATATAAATACTAAAAAATAATATAAAAATAAAAAATTATTTAATAATATAAACAAGATAATGTCAATAAATACCTTATGGACATAAGTTTATTAATTTTTTCATGTTCGAGATAGAGAGATGCGTGCAGTATAAGCCAAATCTTGATTTGCTATTTTTTTTTGTGGGTTCACCAAAAATCGAATTCTTGAGCTTTCGGACATAAAGTTTTAATACTATATTATGAAATTATTCATCCCAAAAATTTAAGTTAATAAGAGATAGTAACACTAATAGTTATATCTCTAAAACGTTTTATATAATTGAAAGTGATATGCCATAGATATGCGTTTTAAACGTGTTTTCATTTAGTAATTTAATTTTAGAATTTCATAAAAAAAAATTAAAAAATCGTAAAAATAATAAAATTATATTTTTAGTTTATTTTTTTCTTACAAAATTTTTAAAATAATTGTGGCTTGTTTCCACTTTATACCAAAATAATATCCATCTATCTTGTTAAGTCTGATATCTTTCTATTTTTATTTTTCTATTTTTATAATTATTGTATTTTTCGGACCACAAGGCACAAGCTGGATAAATATCATGTATCGAGGAGCGTGCCGTAGATAACACCATATCATATGAGTGTCAATTTTTTGTCCTCACTATTCTCCGTACAAATTATATTATATAGTTTTTATATATATTAGTTACTCATCACTACAACATATAATAGACATGATGGTCAGTAACATTTAAGACATATTACTAAATTACGATGAGAAAATTAATAACTTTTAGTGATACATATTATACAAAAATATTGCTAAAATATTTTAAAACATTTTTAAATATATTTTTAAGGAGTAAGTATTGATTTGGTTTCTAAAGTTTAGGATCAAAATTAAATTCGTCATTAACATTATTTTTTATTCATTCCAAATGTTTATTTTGTATTAAAATCGTTCTTTTTAATAAAATTTTTAATTTTATTAAATTATTCCTATTTTAATAAAAAAAATTATAAAATAAAAAAAAAGAATGCAAGAAGGAGAGAGAAAAAAAAAAGAAAATAAACGCGAAGAAGGAGGGAAAAGAAAAAGAGGAAAAGAAGAGGAGAAAAGGGGAAAAAGAAAGGAAAAAGGGGAAGGGTGTCGAAACTTGGAGTCGCCGTCACTAATTTATAGTATTTTTATTAAAATACATCTTATATCTTATTTTGTTTACAGTATAAATAAAATACGTGTAATATTATTTTGTTTACTATATTAATTAGTAATCTTTCTTCAACAATACCATCAAATATATCCATCATCTTCCTAAAATGTTTGGTCATTCTAGCACGTGCACCTTGTGGATCAAATATCCTCAAACTTGGAAAGAAATCCACAACATTAGGCGGTTTTGCAGCTTCTTCAGCAATACACTAATTATTTCCTTGAATTCAGAGACTTCGAGCCACCAAAATTAACTAAATTCATGGAAAACAAAGTATTTGGTATAGAATTAAGAAGTAAAAATTTATTGTCTTAGGATCTCTTTGTGCCTGGATTAGACACAACATCAGTTACTATAGAATGGTCAATTGCAGAATTACCACGCAACCCAAAAAAATTGCAAAAAGGGTTGGATTTCTCCTTAAACTCTTTTTATTAAGTAATTAAGAAGTGTTATTTTTTTTAATTAAATAAATCTTAGCTATCTATTTATTATATTTTAAAATCAATTGTTTAGATTCAGTATTTAAAATTTAGAATTTAAAATTTTAGATTTAGTATTTATGATTTAAGATTTAGAGTGTTTTATTTATTTTATTTTTTTTAACTTTAATAGCAAGTTAATTTTCAAAAAATATTGCACTTCTTATTTTCTTTGGAAGGCATTAACATTCACCCTCACTCTTGTTTTATTTCAAAATTCTAAACAAGTATATAATTAAATTTAACATGATACACATAAACTCATTTACAAATTTATATCCCATTTGACCCACGAAATTTTGGTGTATAAAAATTATGCATAAAATAGAGTTCATCTATGAAAATTTTCACTCTTTTATAGTCTTTTTACCATGCAATTTTTTTAGGTATTCAAAACATTTTTTTTTTCAATTTGTTAGTAGTTTTGATATATCATTGTATTTTATAAATTGATTGTGTTAGGATTTCTTTGTGGCTGGATTAGACACAACTTCAGTTACCATAGAATAGTCAATGGTAAAATTACTATGCAACCTAGAAGAATTGCAACTGAAAGAAGAGCTTGAACATGACCTTGGCAAGGATGAACCACAAATTGAAGAATCACATATCTCAAATCTTCCTTTCCTAGGAGCTGTGGTGAAGGAAACTTTTCGATTTCATACACCAATCTCATTACTAGTGCCACACAAGTCACAAGAGGATGTTGAACTATGTGGCTTCAATGTGCCTAAAAATGCACAAGTAGTTTGGATTAATGTATGGGCTATGGGGAGAGATTCAAATATTTGGACAAAACCCTAATGAATTTATGCTTGAAATATTCTTGGAGAGTAAGATTGACTTTGATTTAATTCCTTTTGGGGTCCGAAGAAGAATCTGTCCTATGGGACTATAGGACTATACTACATAGTGTTGGGCACTCTTGTTCATGGCTATGATTGGAAGTTAATTAATGGGCAAAAGGCAAAAGACCTATATATGTCTAAATATTTTGGGCTTACCTTGCATAAAGCCCAATCTCTCCAAGCTATTACCATAAAAAATTAAAAAAAATACAGCATTGAAGGTAATATATATGCCTGGTCAGCAAAAAAAAAAAAAGTGATATATATGTATTCAAGGTGGTCATCATCGTGGAGCGGTCAAGTGGTCAGCTCACTCGTCCGTTTAAGCAAGTGTCGGGAGTTCGAACTCCACCTTGTGCATGCAGCAACTCATTGGCCAGCGGCAGATCCTTAAATGGAACTCAGATTCGCGACGGATTAGTCTTTAACCTATCGGGTTGGGAGATACCGTTTGGGTAAAACCCAAAAAAAGAATCAGCATGGAGCGGAGGCCTAGCACAGATGGCGTACTTATGTGCCTCTTGCAAGTTGTTGTTTAAGAACCCATAATGTGTATCAAAATTGGGGGCTGTCCAATCCACTTGACTAAGTAGTGGATGTCTGGATGAAATCCTTAAATATTGTATGTATGAGTGTAGTGTGGATGAATTTATAATGTGTAGGATTGAGAACTTCTCAATTTATCCGACAAAAATAATGTGATATATATCATTTATCCAAAAAAAAGAAGGTAATATATATCTAACAGCATAAAAAGATTATATATATGCTGAAGAGGCTTTAGCTTAGTAATAAATTTTGGAACCTTAAGCTAAGTAGTGAATATAAACCCTTAAAATGTTGCATGTGAGTGTGTAGTATGTATAAGTTTGCAATGTTATAATGCCTAAAAAATTAAGAGTTGTTCAATCTATTTAACCCAAAAAAAAAGGGATGATATATATTAATATTCTGTAAAAAAAAATGATATTAATAGATGAACTTGTCCTTACCAAAAAATAAAAAAACATGGAGTCATCTTTTATAGTATATTATTTTTTAAAAAATTCTGTATTTTTTTTTATTTTTTTTCTAAAGTGAATTAGTATTCACTTAATATATCAAATGTGTGGCAAATTTTCACTTGTTTGCTGTACAGGTCAAGATATATGTCTTCTGTTAGATAAATTAAAGTGCATGGCTAATTTGTAATCTATTTGTGCTTCATTTACTATAATATACATAATTTTTAAGTATATAAAATAAAATAAGTACATAAATCAGAAACAACCTTTTTTAACTTCTCATGTAAACTGTTGTATATTAGTTGTACCATTGTATCTTTATTAGATGACTTAATTAGAGGTGTAGTGTTTAATGATTCTTAGGTATTGAAGCTGGATTCTTACAGAAAGACACAAGTCATCTATGACGTGAGTTAGTTAGTTTGGCGCCAAAAGTAATTAGGTGACTAGATGGTTAGTTTTAGTTAGTGAGTTTGTTACACAGTTAAACTTAGTTAGATTACTATTGATAAGAACTAAAGATATTTATTACAAGTATTAGAAATATAACTATTCATGTGTATCCTCCTATCAATTTAAAATTTTAAAAAGAATAGTATCGTAATATGGTATTAAAGCTTCTATAACTGAAAAATCTAGAAGTCGATCCAAACATATTATAGATATAATCATTCGTCTTCTCTTATTAACTGGATTATGATGAGTGTGATTTGTTCTTGTAAATCTCATTTCGATTTTGAGAAAGAAAACAGAAAAGCTTGAACAACTCTCTTCCCCCTTCTTCTCTTTAATCGATTCTTTTCTTTTTCTTTTTTTTTTAAAAAATTTATTTCTTCACTCTCTGAACTTACACATGGAAAAGTTACCTTTCACTACTACCAATTGTTAATCTTGAAAATTGATTGTACAATAACAAATCAACCGTCATGCCTTATAATGTATATTATAAAAAATGACTTCCATCAACTACATGCTACATGCTATATCAAAAAAATTATCTCGTTAAACGGTTAAAATACATATATAAATTTAGAAGTACAACTGTTGGTAAACACAATATTCTTTGCTTCTTTTAAACTGGAAATTCAGTTCAATACTCTATACTATAGAGGCATACTTCTATTCTGATTATATCAAATAATTGCAGGCCGAAGTTATTATTTTAAATTTCATCCCATTGTCTCTCTTTCCCCCTTTAATTTGGTATTTGATCACAGAATATAGTCAGATGAGTTACTTTTACAACCCAAGAACAGCTAGGGGTGTTCATGGTTCAGTTTTTTTATAAACTGAACTGAAACTGCACTAAACCATTTTAAATGGTTTAGAAACTAAACCAAACTACTTTGTCAAATAAGAAACTGATTTTAAACCAGTTTACAATACAATGCACCAGTTTAAATCAGTTCATAAAAATAAAACCAGTTTTAATTGAAAAAACCAGTTTAAACTGGTTTATAGGCTAAAACTAGTTTTAACTTTTAACATATATATAATTAGTTTTTATATTTTCTCTCTCCCCCTCTCTCTCCCACTCTCTCTTCTTCTCCCCCTCTCTCTCCCCCTCTCTCTCCCCCTCTCTCTCTCCCTCTCCCCCTCTCTCTCTCTCTTCCGTTCTCCCTCTCTCTCTCTTCTTCTCTCCCTCTCTCCCCCTCCTTTCTCTCTCTCCCACTCTCTCTCCTTCTCTCCCTCTCTCCCCCTCCTTTCTCTCTCTCCCTCCTCTCTCTCTTTTCCTTTTCTCTCTCTCTCTCTCCCCCTTCTCCTCTTTCTCCCCTCCTCTCTCTCTCTCTCTCTCTCTCTTACATTCTCTCTCTCTCTCCTATCCCTCTTCCTCTCTCTATCTATCTATCTCTCTCTCCCTCCCTCTTCTCCTTTCCTCTCCCCCTCCTCTCTCTTTCTCTCTCTTAACATATATAAAATTAGATTTTACATTCTCTTTCTTTCCCTCTCTCCCTCTCTCTCTCTCTCCCCCTCTCTCTCCCTCCTCTCTATCTCTCTCTCTTTCTCTCTCTCCCTTCTCTCCTCTCTCTCTCTCTCTCTCTCCCTCTTCCTCTCTTTCTCCTCTTCTCTCCCTCTTTCTCTCCCTCCTTTCTCTCTCTCCTTTTCTCTCTCTCCTTCCCCTCTCACTCTTCCTCTTCTCTCTCTCCCCTTTTCCTCTCTTTGTCTTCCTCTCTCTCCCCCCGTTTTTCTTTTCTCTTTCTCCCCATCTCTCTTCTTATCTTCCTCTCTCTTCCCCTCCTCTCTCTCTCCCCTGCCCCTTTTTCTCCCCCTACCCTTTCTTTCTCTCTCCCTTTTCTCCCTCTATCCCTTTCTCTCATTCTCTCTCCCATATCCCTCTTCCTCTGTATCTCTCTCTCCCTCTCTCTCCTTCACTCTTCCCCTCCTCTCTCTCTCTCTATCTCTCTTTCTCCTTTCTCTTTCTCTCTCACTTTCTCTCCTTCCCTATTCCCCTCTTCTCTCTCTCTCCCTCTCTCTTTCTCTCTGTCTCTCTCACTTTCTCTCCGTCTTTCTCTTCCTCTCTCTCTCTTGCGCTGTTTCTTTCCCTCCCTTCTCTCTCTTTGTCTCTCTCCTCCTCCTCCGATCTCTCTTTTTCCTATCTCTCCTTCTCTCTTATTTTTTCTTTTTTCTCTCTCCCTCATTTCTCTCTTATTTTAGAGAAAAGAGGGATATAGAGTGAGAGAAGGTTGAGAGAGAAAGAGAAAAGAGAGAAAGGAAGGGAAGAAAGAGGAGAAAGAGAGAGAGGAGGGCGAAGAAAGAGAGAGAAGAGGAGAGAGAAAGAAGGGAAGGGGGAGAGAGAAGTAGGAGAGAGAAAGAGAGAAAAGGGAAAAAGGAGAGAGAGAGAGAGAGAGAAATAGGAAGAAAGAAGGGAGGGAGAGAGAGAGGGGAGGGAGAAGAGAGAGAGAGAAACAAAAGGGAAGAGACAGGGAAAAGAGAGAGAGAGAGAGAGAGAGAGAGAAGGAGAAGGGAGGGAGAGAGAGAGAGAGAAAGAGAGAGAGAAGGGGGAAGGGAGGGGGTGAGGGAGAGGTGAGAAAAAAGAGAGGTAGAGAGAGCGAGAGGAAAAAGAGAGAGAGGAGGGGAAGAAAGAGAAGGAGAGAGAGAGAGAGAGAGAGAGAGAGAGAGAGAGAGAAAGAGGAAGAAAGAAGGGGGAGAGAGAGAGGTGGGAGAGGAGAGAGAGAAAGAAAGGGGAGAGCGAGGAAAAGGAGGGGAAGAGAGAGAAAAGAAGAGAGAAGGGAGGAGAGAGAGAGAGGAAGGAATTGGGAGAGAGAGGGAGAGGAGAGAGAGAGAGAGAGAGAGAGAGAGAGAGAGAGAGAGAGAAAGACGAAGAGAGATGGGAGGGGGAGAGAGAGAAAGTAAGGGGAAGAAAGAGGGAGAGAGAGAGAGAGAGAGGAAGAGAGACAGGAAGGGAGAGAGAGAGAGAGAGAGAGAGAGAGAGAGAAGGGAGAGAGAGAGAAAGATGAGGAGAGATGGGGGGAGAGAGAGAGAGGAGAGGGAATAAGAGGGGGGAGAGAGAGAGAGAGGAAGAGAGACGGAGAGAGAGAGAGAGAGAGAGAGAGAGAGAGAGAGAGAGAGAGAGAGAGAGAGGAAAAGGAAAGAGAGAAGGGGGAGAGAGAGGAAGAGAGACGAAGAGAGAGAGAGAGAGAGAAGGGAGAGCGGGGGAGAAAGAGGAGAGAGAGAGAGAAAAGGGAGAGAGAAAGTGAAGTGAGAGAGAGAAAGAGTATGTAAAAACTAATTTTAAAGTTTAAATAAAACCAGTTTTAATTTGGTTTAAAACTAAACTGAACCATAAAAACTGATTTTTAATAAACTGGTTTTCACAAAAACTATGGTTTCAGTTCAGTTTCAGTTCAGTGAAACCAGTTTTTTTGCACACTCCTAGGAACAGCTGTAGAATATTTATGATATGGTTCCTGTATACTTTTTTCTCAAACGCTCAAATAACCTAATATTTGCAAAAGCCCCATATACAAATCATTTGATTCATGTGTAAGAATTAATACATAATTGACATTTTTTTGTGGAATTTTATGTTTTTACTTATTTGTCGTATGTGTTAAAAGATCCTTGTAAAAATCAGATCAAACTATGGAGCATATTGTGCTTCTAGTTTTTTTCATACTGATAACATTGTCGTGATTTGAGTACTTATCTTATAGGGTTTTGTTTCTTTTTTTTTTTTCCCCTTTCTTTTTCCTATCAATATAAATGATTGTTAACTGTGGTTTTGGCATAAGTGCAGAAACTTCAGAAGCAACACAACTGTATTCACTATGATCAGACACTGCTTGCAGTAAGATACTAAGATTCTTCCATCACTATTTAGCTTTGCTATTTGTGGTTAAGGTTTTCTACTTTTTCCCCCGATTAAAGTGAAATACATGATTTGCACTAATATTCTTTCTTCTTCCCTGTGTTTTCTTTGTAGATGCATGGTCTTGAAGGTCAACTTGAACGTAGAACGTTGATCTATACCCTGTGGAACCAGTCTACAAAGATGGAGAATAAAGGCTGGCATCCTATTACTTTCAGCTATGCAAATGCTAGCCCTCAAGGATAAAAGGAAATGAAGGTTATCTTCTGATACCTTATATTATACCTGTGCATAGATTTAGCTGCATAATTGGTGGATAATTGAGAACTACTTGTGCAGAGATTTTATTCTTTTTTGTCAATAGTTCTATTAATTATCATAGTCTGCAAAATTATGCTCAATTACTGACCTACTTTCACATATACTTGGTACCTCAAATGGGATTGGTATACACAGAATAGCATACACCACACAAAGATTTTGAAGACCCTAGTAACAACATATTCCTAGGTAGCTGTGGCTGAATCAGTTAATTTGGATGTAACAATCTAATAGGACCATATTTTATCTGTGTTTAGCTAATTACGTATCTATCACGTATAGTACAGTTATCAGTTAGATAAAGTGATAATTACAGTATAAAGAGAAGCATTTTTCTTTTTATATTTTCGGTATTGGAGAAGCGTTATTCTCAAAAGCTCACGTCAGTTCCACAGTGAGTGATGGGGGTGATAGTGTATTAGTAGCTCATAATTCTATCTTTGAAGCAGAAATCAATTGAAGAAAAAGTCATTGATTCAAGAGAAAGTTGAACAGGTGAACAATAATTACGTATCTACTTAGTGTAATAGGTGAACAATAATTACGTATCTACTTAGTGTGATTAATAACAGCTATATATTTGCATGTTGTTTAACTATGATCATGGTGTGTATCACATTGCATAAGTGACTTTGTATGGCATTGTTATCTGATAGCTGCAGCTTTTTCTATAAGTAGTAGTAATAGAGAGAGAAGAACTGACCTAAAATGGAGTTATTCAATCCTGCATAAGAAAACAAACACTTAAAGCAACCACCATTCATGAATATGTCAGCATAACTGCATAAGAAACAACATTTGAAAGGCATAAAAACAAGAGGTAAGTACCGTCAGGGAGAGAAAGAAGAGGTTCAAAAGAGCAATCGCAGTGGCAAGGGGGGCAAGAAGAGACGGCGGAGAGGGACTTGTTGAGATGCCAATAGAGTGGTCTGCCGCCAATGTAACCAATGAGACAGAATCCAACTGTCGACATCAACACCATGAACACTCACTGTTGCTCCTGTTCATCCTTTCTTTCTCTTTCGTTTGTTCATTTTAGACAATGTTAGTATTATATACACAATGAACGTTCCTCCATTTTGATCATTTGCTTCCTCAAAATTTTTAGTGTAAACACTATTTCTTGAAATTGGGGGTGTGAGTTGTGATCTGTGAAAAATGTAGTTATGGCCCCATGTATGTCAATGAAACTCCAGCCAGGAATTTTCCTCAATCCAAGAGATCTCATATGATTCCATACCTCACCCACTTCTTCCCACTTGTTTATCCAAGCATAGCAATGTGCAAGTTGTACATAATGCCCTGCATTCGTAGGCCTCAGCATGAGAATGTCATTGGCAATTGCATCACCAAGTTCCTTATTACCATGTGCTCGACATGCATCAAGGATTATGCCTAAAACGTCTAGATGAGGCCCTAAGAATACTTTTCGGTACAGGTTATACGCCTCCTCGACCCTCCCTGCTCGACTGAGGAGATCAATCACACAAGCATGGTGTTCAAGATTGGGTGCAATTCCAAAATCTCTACTCATCGATTTGTATATGCTCAATCCTTGGTCTACAAGTCTATTATGACTACAACAAGATAGAACCGACAAGAAAATCACATGGTTTGGTTTAATCCCAGTTTTCAGGAACTCTGAGTATAACCTAAATGCAATTTCTCCTTTGCCATGATAGCCGTACCCTGCAATTATTGCACTCCATGACACCAAGTCCTGATATGGCATCCGGTTGAAACACCTTTGGGCGGCATCCAAATCGCCACATTTCCAGTACATGTCTACCAAAGAAGTGTCCACTAAGATGCACGACTGAAGGATGTTTCTTACAACATAGCTGTGTATCCATCTTCCCAAGTGAAGTTGTCCAGTTGACGCGCAGCCTTGGAGGAGGGAGACAATGGTTATTGAATCAGGATTTTGATGATCACTCCTCATTTCATTGAAAAGCAACAATGCCTTACATACATAGCCATTTTGTGCATATCCACTAACTATTGCGTTCCAAGAAACCAAATCTCTTTTGCTCATCCTATCAAATATAATTGAACTCTGGTCCAAGTGATCACACTTTGCATACATGGTAACAAGAGAGTTTTGAGCGGCACTATCCAATGACAATTCTTGCCTCATTATGTAACCATGAACGGATGCCCCCAAATGAATAGACCCAAGTTGACCACATGCTGTAATTACACTGGCCATAGTAGCACTAGATGCCTTCACTCCAAGATTCAACATTTGGCGGAACACACACAGTGCCTTATTAGCAGAATCATTCTGCACAAGGCCTGATATCATGGCTGTCCACAAAACTACATCCCTATCCAAACTCCTCTCAAACATTCTGAAAGCAGTGTCAACGTTCCCACCTTTCAAGTACGCTACAATCAATGATGTTTCAATATGTGCATCCAAGTGAAAACCACCTCTCAAAATCTGGCCATGAACTAGCATTCCTAATTTCAACTCCCCCCTTGATGCGACCACAGATAGCACTGACCCAAAAGTCTGCCGATCAGGCGCTAACCCTTCCACCCTCATTGTCTTAAAAAGCAGCAGAACCTCAGTCAGATCCCCAATCTGGGCATAGGCTGATATCAACGAATTCCAAGAAACTAAATCTCTTTGCTCCATGTAATCAAACAACTTCCTAGAATCCTCAATGCTTCCACATTTCCCATACACATTCAATAGAGAATTTGACAAGGTCATATCAACCATAAACCCATGTGAAACCGCACAGCCATGCAAACACTGCACTTGAGCAATTTCTGAAATTCCAGATAGCAAGCTTAGCAATGTAACACTAGTGGGCCGAATTTCTTGGCAACACATCTCACCAAACAAGGAAAAAGCCTCAAGAACACGACCACCATGGGAATAGCAGCCAATAATGGTAGTCCAAGGGACAACGTTTCTCTGAGGCATAAAGTCGAACACTTTGCGAGCAACATCAGGGAACCCGAATTTGACATAGAAAGTAATCAAAGAAGAAGCTATGTAAGAATCACGGGAAAAGCCAAGAAGAACGATGCGTTGGTGGAGGAGGAGGCCAAGGGAAAAGAGGTTGAGGGATGAACATGCTTTGAGGAGAGCGGGGAAGGTGAAGGGATCAGAAGGAACTTGGGAATGGAGCATAGAGGCATAGGTGAGGAGGATTTGGTGGTCGGAACCTTGGGAGGAAAGGTAGTTGATGTGGCCATTGAATGAGTGGGTGTCGGTGGCTGAAGGTGGTGGTGGTGGTGGTGGTAACAGTATCAGCCACCGGATTTTGACTGTTCTATAGGCAGTGAACTTCAGCAGCAACGAGTAGGGAATCTTTGGTTTGAATGCGTACATTAGTATAACCCATTACAGATCATTGCTGCTTGTGCTCTCACTATATGAATGGTCTCACAAATGAGTTATTTGAGGAGGGCAAAATGAGTTTCAGAGAAGATATTTGAAAAAAAAAATTACATGAACCAACTTGTAATCTACACATCAAATCGACGTTTACATTTGTTTCAAAAAAAAAAAAAAAGAAAACACATCAGTCCTCAACTAATTAAAATTACAAAAATGTCCCTTATTTTCTACAAAGCGAGCCATTTAAGTCCCTCCAAGGGACCTATTTGTCCTTATATATTTTGGACGGAGGAACTTAAATGTCTCGCATTTTAGAAGGTGAAGGACGTTTTTATATTTTTAATTAGTGAAAGACTTATGTTGTCTTTAAATTAAAAAGTCATGGACTTATTTGTCTTTTTCTCTAAAAAAGAATAATTCTAACTTTATAACATTCTTTTTAACAAAATAATTTTATTGATTACTTGAGCAAGCAAAAACTTTATTTGTCATTTTGTCATTTGTCAAAGAGAATTATACATAACCAAATCAACATCTACCTCCTTTCCAAGTTGACAAAGAGAATCATTTGTCATTTTGTCATTGATGAATAACTGGGTTGTTTGCCCTGAAAAGTCCCAAATTTGCATCTGCACAATCAACACCAGCGAATTATACATAACCAAGGTAACATGGAAGTCCATGCACAAAATCAATCAGCAGATTTCAATCATCAAAAAAAAAAAAAAAATCAATTCATAGCTTATCCAACCATTGCATATTTCAATCAAGCAAGGTATAAATCAACATTATGCATATCTCTAGAAAACAGCATCAATCAATAATCAACATTCCCACAAGGCCACAAAACAGCAACTATATAAAACAAATAAACTCTAAACAACATCAATCAACCCTACACTCATGAAAAATCAGAATCAGAATCGGTTTTATCTTTGTTTTCTTCAACTAAAAGTACGTTTTCTTTTGTGATACCCTCACAAAATCAGATATGGTTGTACATTTTGTAGGAGAAGCACATTCACAAAATCAATATCGAATAATAATTATAAAAAAAAAAACTCACCTCAGGGACGGAAGCTGAGGAAGATCGGCGTGAGATCTGAGCCGAGAGTGAGAGAGAGATTGAAGCTGTTGCAGATCTCAGGGTGTTGTGTTTCGCGGTTTTTGACGGCTTCGCTCAAACTACAAAGAATGAGAGGATTGAAACAGGGAAGGCGAGGTGACGCAGTGAAGGCGCAGGAGCTGCCGGACGCAATGAAGGCGCAGGGACGACGCGATGCGAACGGAGACGACAGACGCGGACAGAGGCACAGACGACTGGACAGCAGTGAAGGCGCAGGACGAACCGGCGACCGTGCGGTGAAAGGGAAAAGGTTGAGGCGACGAGTTCTCCCCTTTCGCCCGTTTCAGACTGTACAGACTACAGAGTGAGAGTGTGAGAGTGGATTGGGGAAGCAGGGAGGGGGATCCTTAGCTGGGATTAGGTTTTTCTTTTTTTGAAAAATGGAACCGGTTTTTACCGGTTCTTTTTCTTATCCGGTCTTATGCTTTGCCCGAACCAATCTCATGACCGGTTTACTAATTTTTTGGTCCGACCAGTTAGATGGATTCGGTTTTTACAACTATGCCAAAATAAGAAAAATTAAGCAAAGAATCCAAACTCAGCATTCAAATCACATAAGCAACAACCCAACTCAGAACATAATCCCAACTCAGAATCTTAGAAATTGAAACTGGAGGAGCAGTGACTTACTAGAGACACAGCGAGGGAAGAACTGTAGAAGAGGATCAGTTTGGAACAGCGAGGCTCCGAGCAGAGATTTCACAACGAGGCTCCAAGAAGAGATTCAAGGAGAGAGAGGACGCGCTTGAAGAGGATCAAGCAACCATTTGCGACCGACAAAAAATAGAGCCAACGAGCAACTGTTTGCGACGGCGACGCCAAAAGCTCCGAGTAGACCCTCGAGCGAAGCAGAGGAAAAGAGGAGCGAGGAAAAGAGGGCCAAGTAGACCTTCTAGAGGTGACGACCGAGTAGTGATGCGTGAGCATCTTTCCTGTCTTTTCCTAGTGAATTTGCATTTGAATTGATAAGTTTAATCAAGATTTAATATGTTTTAGCCAATATGAATGCTACTTTGAGTTGTGTGCAATTCTGTTTATTTTAGGTAGCGTTTTGGACGAATTTAGCAGAGTTGGAGCCAAGGATGAAGAATTGAGAGAATACATGCTGGTTGGTTGAAACCAAACTTGAGAAACACTCAAGTTTGGGCCAACCAAGAAAGAGTGAAGAATCTATGCTGCTCACCCCATGCCAAACTTGAGGAAGCTCAAGTTTGGCGCCACCAAGGTTTCTCCAAAGGAATGCATGCGTGAGACTCCACGCCAAACTTGAAGGAGTTTAAGTTTGGCACCAACAACAAAGATCCCAAGGAAGGCTTGCGTGCAACCTCACGCCAAACTTGAGTGGCGCCACAAGTAAAGAACCAAGGGGGAATTCTTTGCCCACTCTACAAATCCAAGTTTGGCGCCACACCTAGTAACAATGGTGGTCCCCATTCGTTCTAAACAAGGCTTGCACGAATTATTCAATTAGTTCTGATTAAATTTTATTCTATTTAAAATTAGGAAAAGATATTATTTAGTTTTAGGAAATATAATTTACATTAATTAGGATTAGATTTAAAAGGGAAAAGAATCAGCCTGCGGGATCTTTTCTCTTCTCTTCTACCTCATTTCGCAATTTTACAGTTTTTTCAGGATCCTGATTTTCTCTCTGAACCATGAACAACTAAACCTCCACTGTTAAAGTAAGGAGCTCTGTCTACTGTATGGATTGATACTATTATTTTTCTATTTTAATTCATGTACTGATTTCTATTTCAAGAATTGTTTTTGTTCTTTATTTTATGAATTTGGGTGGAACGAAAGTATGACTCTTGTACTAATTGAGTTCTTGTATAACTTAGAAAAGCTCTTTACTTGAGCAACAGCTTGAAAACAATTTCTCTTAAATTTCTAATTATTTGGACTTAACAGGATACGTGACATATAATCCTCTTATATTTGGATAATTAGGATTTCTGTGGCATATAACTAGAATTAAACTTCACCCTCTAATTGAAATTAAGTGACCAAGGAATTGGCAGTTGATGAAGGTTAGAGGAGACTAAAAAGGTCTAAGGAATTAGGGTTTAGTCACATATAGTTTGCCATGAATTGAATCTTGCATGATTAAAATAGTTAGTAAGAAAAGTCAATCCGGAAGATAGATATCTCTGAAGTCTTAACTGTTTCTCCATATATTTCACAAACCGTTTATTGCTTGCTTCCTGATATTCTGAATTTACTGTTAATGCTTTTGAACTCTCAAAACACCATTTTCTGTTTGTCTAACTAAGCAAATCACTTGACCATTGTTGCTTAATCCATCAATCCTCGTGGGATCGACCTTCACTCACCTGAGGTATTACTTGGTACGACCCGGTGCACTTGCCAGTTAGTTTGTGGATTGTAAATTCCGCACCAAATTTTTAGCGCCGTTGTCGGGGATTGACTGTGATTGACAACTATTAGTTGTTTGATTGCTTAGATTAGACATTTTAGCTTTGATGATGAGGAGAGATGTTCGCCGTGAGAGTGAGCTCAAAGAGAGACAAAGAGCCTGGAGAGAGACGCAACAGTGAGGAGAAGAGCTCCGTGATGGCAAAAAGAGGGTCAATCTGTAGAGACCACTTTTGGCAACGACGACACGCTTTCTGTTATAGTCACGGCGGCGACGGCACACTCTGGCCAAGGAGAATGACAAAGAAGGTGGTGGGTAGTGCTTCTGGCTATTGTTGCTAGCTGGGTTGGAACTCAGAGAGAGAGAGAGAGAGAGAGAGAGAGAGAGAGAGAGGTATTTAGATTTAGGGTATTCAACTTCAACGTTTTGTTTTTTTTTTTAATTAAAACGATGTCCATAAAAAAATCAATTAATTCTACTAGTTTACTGGTTTATCACCGATTCGATCGATTGTTTATTAATTTTTGTCAGATGATCTTTTATATCAACCAACCCGGCCATAGATTCGGTTCTCGATTAACTTATTCGAACTGGCCGGTCCGATTTGATTTTCAGATTCTTGAGTTCAATAGTTGTTAGGATTTGGTTGAATTAGTCCCACATTGCTCAGGATAGAAAATGGAGTGGGTGGCCTAGGCTATAAATATGAGGCTAAGTTCTCCATTTGTTTTTGCACCAGTCAGAAACACTTTAAGCTTGTATCTGATTTTTCTTTTCCTCTGTACTCTTTGATTAGAGAGTGTTGTAAGGTGTAGTTAGATATTTGCTTTGAGAGAGTGTGGGTGTACTGGGGTGCCGGTGTTAGAGAGAAAGAAGTCTATGTGTTGTAACAATTTTCACATAGTGATATTCTCTGGTTGTCATTTGACAACGGCCGTGGTTTTTTCTCCGGTAATTGGAGTTTCCACGTTAAATTCTTGTGTTGTGATTGTGTCTATTTTATTTCTCTATCAAAGGTGTTTTCTCAAGGGGGAATGGTGTCTTATTCCCAACAAGTGGTATCAGAGCTTCGGTTCGGTGGGATTTATTCTTAGTATGCTCTGTGGTTGCAGCCTAATCTGACCTTCCACATCAGAAAAGAATTTTGTCCTATGGCTTGAGGTTGATCTTTGGTTGCTGTTGTTGTTGCTGGAAGGCAGTGTGACACTGTGAGAGTGCTGTTTGGAAAGGTTCTGGCTAAGGAAAGACCCGGTATTTAAGTGTGTCCATTGTGACCCACCTCTCTTTCCTGGGGACCCTTCCTAGTGCACGGTTGAGTTATACTATTCCAGTATACGGTTGCAACAATGTCAGGATATTCAAGTGCTGTGAAGCTTGAAATAGAGAAATTTGATGGAAGAATCAATTTTGGCTTGTGGCAAATACAAGTCAAGGATGTGTTGATACAATCAGGTTTGCACAAGGCGTTGAAGGAGAAGATCTCTGGTTGCTCTCTCTATGAGAGAAGATGATGTTCTCTAGAAGACAAGAAGTATCCTCATGGTATTACCGCACTGCCATGGACAAGGATAAGTTGTGGCAATCGGGTCCACAATTGCACACGGGCATTGGTTGGCGTTGAGATGCAAGGTGTGTGGCGGAGTTAGGTCGATGGCTGAAGAACTTCCAGGAAAAGCCAATTTGGAAGTTGCACCATGAATTTTCAGCAAGGTTTCGATCTCTACCAAGGTGAAATGCTTGGAGTGGTCTAATTCCAAGTGAGTATACTTTCATGGTGGAGTATGATATTTCTCTGAACTATGATTGTCGGTATAGACAATGGCAGCAAAGAATTGTCGGTGTTGACAATGGAACCTGAAGATGTGTGACTATTTCAATCAAGGTGGAGATTGTTAGGATTTGGTTGAATTAGTCCCACATTGCTCAGGATAGCAAATGGAGTGGGTGGCCTAGGCTATAAATATGAGGCTAAGTTCTCCATTTGTTTTTGCACCAGTCAGAAACACTTTAAGCTTGTATCTGATTTTTCTTTTCCTCTGTACTCTTTGATTAGAGAGTGTTGTGAGGTGTAGTTAGATATTTGCTTTAAGAGAGTGTGGGTGTACTGGGGTGCCGGTGTTAGAGAGAAAGAAGTCTATGTGTTGTAACAATTTTCACATAGTGATATTCTCTGGTTGTCATTTGACAACGGCCGTGGTTTTTTCTCCGGTAATTGGAGTTTCCACGTTAAATTCTTGTGTTGTGATTGTGTCTATTTTATTTCTCTGTCAAAGGTGTTTTCTCAAGGGGGAATGGTGTCTTATTCCCAACAATAGTTAACACATATAAATTGGTTTAGTCAGACACCAAAAAATATGCTACTTCGGCAATATGTATCCTTTATGTGGGTACCCAATCCGATCTGTTGCAAGTGGGGTCGAGTGCAGAGCGGGTTCTTGTACGGGTCGGATATGATACCCTGAGCTATGGTTATCGATTGATTATTTAATATTTTTTATATAAAGAACTTAATTTTGATGCATTGTCAGTGTAAAATATCTGTAGATAACCCTAGATAACCCTAGAAAACTCTAGATAACCCAAGATAACCCTAGATAACCCTAGAAAATCCTAGATAATCCTAGAAAATCCTAGATTACCCTAAAAAATCCTAGAAAACCCTAAAAATCCTATAAAACCTTAGATAACCCTAGAAATTCCTAGATAACCCTAGAAAATCCTAGATAACCCTAGATAACCCTAGAAAGCCCTAGAAAATCATAGAAAACCATAGATAACCCTAGAAAATCCTAGAGAAAACTCTTGAAAACCCTAGAAAACCCTAGATAACCTTAGAAAATCCTAGATAACCCTAAAAAATCCTAAATAACCCTAGAAAGCCCTAAAAAACCCTAGAAAATCTTAAATAACACTAGAAAACCCTAGAAAATCCTAGATAAAACTAGATAACCCTAGAAAATCCTAGATAACACTAGAAAATCCTAGATAACCCTAGAAAACGCTAGATAACCCTAGAAACCCTAGATAACCCTAGAAAACCCTAATAAATCCTAAAAAATCCTAGATAACCCTAGAAACCCCTTGAAAACCCTAAAAAACCCTAGATAACCCTAAAAAACTCTAAATAACCCTAGAAAAACCTAGATAACCCTAGATAACCCTAGAAAGCCCTAGAAATTCCTAAAAACCCTAGAAAACCCTAAAGAATCCTTGATACTGCTAGAAAACACTAGAAAACCTAGAAAATCCTAGATAACCCTAGAAAACCATAGAAAATCCAAGATAACCCTAGAAACCCCTAGAAAATCCTAGAAAGCCCTAGAATATCCTAGATAACCTTAGAAAACCCTCAAAAACCTTGAAAACCCTAGAAAATCCTAGATAACCCTAGAACACCCTAGATAATCCAATAAAACCCTAGATAACCCTAAAAAATCCTAAATAACCCTAGAAAGTTCTAGAAAACTTAAAAAACCCTAGAAAACCCTAGAAAACCCTAGAAAACTCTAGATAACCCTAGAAAACCCTAGAAAACCCTAGATAACCCTAGAAAACTCTAGATAACCCTATATAACCGTAGATAACCCTAGATAAACCTAGATAACCCTAGGAAACTCTAGAAAACCCAAGTTAACCCTAGAAAACTGTAGAAAACCCTTAAAAATCCAATAAAATCTTAGATAACACTAGAAAATCCTAGATAATCCTAAAAAATTCTATATAACCCTAGAAAATCCTAGATAAACCTAGAAAATCCTAAAAACCCTAGAAAACCCTAAAAAATCCTAGATAACCCTAGAAAACACTAGAAAACCTAGAAATCCCTTGAAAACCCTAGAAAATCCTAAAAAGCCCTAGAAAACCATAGAAAACCCTAGATAACCCTAGGAAATCCTAGAAAACCTAGAAAATCCTAAAAAACCTAGAAAAGGCTAGATAACCCTAGATAACCCTAGAAAGCCCTAAATAACCCTAGATAACCCTAGATAACCCTAGATAACCTTAGAGAACCATAGATAACCCTAGAAAATTTTAAAAACCCTAAATAACTCTAGGAAATCCTAAAATACCCTAAAAATCCTAGAAAACCCTAGATAATCCTAGAAAATCCTAGATAACCCTGAAAAACCCTAGAAATTCCTATATACCCTATAAAACCCTAAAAAACACTAAAGAACCCAAGATAACCCTAGAAAATCCAAGAAAACCTAAAAAACCCTAAAAACCCTAGATAACCCTAAAAAACCCTAAAAATCCTAGATAACCCTAGAAAACCCTAGATAACCCTAGAAAACCCTAGATAACCCTAGAAACCCTAGATAATCCTAGAAAATCCTAGATAACCCTAGATAACCCTAGTAAATCCTAGATAACCCTAGAAACCCTAGAAAAACCTAGATAACCCTAGAAAACCCTACATAAACGTAGAAAATCCTAGATAACCCTAGATAACCCTAGAAAACCCTACATAACCCTAGATAACCCTAGATAACCCTAGAAAATCTAGAAAACTTTAAAAACCCTAGAAAACCCTAGATAACCCTAGAAAACCCTAGAAAACCTAGAAAACCCTTGAAAATCCTAGAAAATCTAGAAAACCCTAGGAAGCCTTAGAAAACCAAAGAAAACCCTAGATAGCCCTAGAAAACCCTAGAAAACCTTGAAAACCCTAGAAAATTCTAGATAATCCTAGAAAGCCCTAGAATATCCTAGATAACCCTAGAAAACCTAGAAAATCTTAGAAAACCTAGAAAACCCTAAAAAATCCTTATAACCCTAACAAACCTTAGATAACCCTAGAAAATCCTAGATAACCCTAGAAAGCCCTAGAAATTCCTAATAACCCTAAAAAACCCTAAAGAACCCTAGATACCGCTAAAAAACCTAAGAAAATCTAGAAAATCTTAGAAAATCCTAGAAAACCCTAGATAATCCTAGATAACCCTAGAAAACCATAGATAACCCTAGATAACTCTAGAAAGCCCTAGAAAATCCTAAAAAGCCCTAGATAACGCTAGAAAACCCTAGAAAACCCTAGATAACCCTAGAAAACCCTAGATAACCCTATAAAGCCCTAGATAACCCTAGAAAACCATAGATAACCCTTGAAAATCCTAAATAATCCTAGAAAACCCTAGGAAACCTAAAAAATCCTAGAAAACCCTAGAAAGCCTTAGAAAATCCTAGATAACCCTAGAAAACCCTAAAAAACCTAAAAAACTCTTGAAAATCTTAGAAAACCCTAGATAACTCTAGAAAATCCTAGATAACCCCATAAAACCCTAGATAGCCCTAGAAAATCCTAAGCCCTAGGAATTCCTAAAAACCCTAGAAAACCCTAAAGAACCCTAGATAATCCTAAAAAACCCTAGAAAACATAGAAAATCCTAGATAACCTTAGATAGCCCTAGATAACCCTAAAAAAACCTAGATAACCCTAGAAAAACCTAGAAAACTCTAGAAAACCTAGAAAAACCTAGATAACACTAGATAACCCTAGATAACCCTAGAACACCCTAGATAACCCTAGAAAATCCTAGAAAATGCTAGATAACCCTATAAAACCCAAGAAAACCCTAAAAATCTTATAAAACCTTTGATAACCCTAGATAACCCTTGAAAACCCTAAAAACCCCTTTAAAACCTTAGATAACCCTAAAAAACCCTAGATAACCCTAGAAAAACCTAGATAACCCTAGAAAATTTTAGATAACACTAGAAAACCATAGAAAACCCTAGAAAATACTAGATAATCTTAGAAAACCCTAGAAAACCTAAAAAACTCTTGAAAACCCTAGAAAAACCTAAAAAACTCTTGAAAACCCTAGAAAACCCTAGATAACCCTAGATAACCCTAGAAACCCCTAGAAAACCTTAGAAAACCCTAGATAACCCTAGAAAACCCTAGAAAACCTAAAAAACCCTTGAAAATCCTAAAAAATCCTAGATAACCCTAAAAAACCCTAGATAATCCTAGAAAATCATAAATAACCCTAGAAAGCCCTAGAAAATAAAAAAAAAACCTAGAAAACCCTAGATAACCCTAGAAAACCCTAGATAACCCTAGAAATTCCTAAAAAACCTAGAAAACCCTTGAAAATCCTAGAAAACCCTAGATAACCCTAGAAAATCCTAGATAACCCTAGAAAACCCTAGAAAATCCTAATTAACCCTAGAAAACCCTAGGAATTCCTAAAAACCTTAAAAAACCCTAGAAAACCCTAGATAATCCTAGAAAACCCTAGATAACCCTAGAGAACCCTAGAAAACCCTAGAAAACCTAGAAAATCCTTGAAAACTCTAGAAAAACCTAGATAACCCTAGAAAACCCTAGATAACCCTAGAAAAGCATAGATAACCCTAGAAAATCCTAAATAACCCTAAAAAGCCCTAGGAAACCTAAAAAACCCCAGAAAACCCTAGATAACCCTAGAAAATCCTAGATAACCCTAGAAAGCCGTAGAAATTCCTAAAAACCCTAGAAAACCCTAAAGAATCCTAGATACTGCTAGAAAATACTAGAAAACCTAGAAAATCCTAGATAACCCTAGAAAACCCTAGATAACCGTAGAAACCCCTAGAAAACCCTAGATAACCTTAGAAAACCCTCAAAAACCTTGAAAACACTAGAAAACCCTAGAAAACCCTAGAAAATCCTAGAAAATCCTAGAAAATCCTAGATAACCCTAAAAAATCCAAAATAACCCTAGAAAGCCCTAGAAAACTTAAAAAACCCTAGAAAACCCTAGATAATCCTAGAAAACCCTAGAAAACTCTAGATAACCCTAGATAACCCTAGAAAACCCTAGATAACCCTAGAAAACCCTACATAACCGTAGAAAATCCTAGATATCCCTAGAAAATCCAAGAAAACTATAAAGACCCTCGAAAACCCTTGAAAATCATAAATAACCCTAGAAAGCCCTAGAAAATAAAAAATCCTTAGAAAACCCTAGATAACCCTAGAAAATCCTAGAAAACCCTAGATAACCCTAGAAATCCCTAAAAAACCTATAAAATCCTTGAAAACCCTAGAAAATTTTAGATAACCCTAGAAAACCCTAGATAACCCTAGAAAATCCTAATTAACCCTAGAAAACCCAAGGGATTCCTAAAAACCCTAGAAAATCCTAGAAAACCCTAGATAATCCTAGAAAACCCTAGAAAACCTAGAAAAGACTAGATAACCCTAGATAATCCTAGAAAACCCTAGATAACCCTAGATAACCCAAAAAAACCTAGAAAATCCTTGAAAACTCTAGAAAATCCTAGATAACCCTAGAAAACCATAGATAACCCTAGAAAATCCTAAATAATCCTAAAAAGCCCTAGGAAACCTAAAAAACCCCAAAAAACTCTAGATAACCCTAGAAAACCTTAGAAAACCCTAGATAACCCTAGAAAACCCTAAAAAACCTACTAAACCCTTGAAAATCTTAGAAAACCCTAGATAACCCTAGAAAATCCTAATTAACCCTAGAAAGCCCTAGGAATTCCTAAAAATCCTAGAAAACCCTAGATAACCCTAGATAACCCTAGAAAACCCTAGAAAACCTAGAAAAACCTAGATAACCCTAGATAACCCTAGATAACCCTAGAACACCCTAGATAACCCTAGAAAATCCTAGAAAATGCTAGATAACCCTAGAAAACCCTAGAAAATCCTAGATAACCCTAAAAAATCCTAGAAAACCCTAAAAAACCTATAAAACATTAGACAACACTAGAAAATCCTAGATAACCCTAGAAAACCCTAGATAACCCTAGATAACCCTAGAAAGCCCTAGAAAATCATAGAAAACCCTAGATAACCCTAGAAAACCCTAGAGAAAATCCTTGAAAACCTAAGAAAATTCTAGCAAACCCTAAAAAGCCCTAGAAAACCATAAAAAATCCTAGATAACCCTAGGAAATTCTAGAAAACCTAGAAAACCCTTGAAAACTTTAGAAAATTCTAGATAACCCTAGAAAATCCGAGATAACCATAGAAAACCCTAGATAACCCTAGAAAGCCCTAGAAATTTCTAAAAACCCTAGAAAACCCTAGAAAACCCTAAAGAACCCTAGATAACCCTAGAAACCCCTAGAAAACTTAGAAAACCCTTGATATCCGTAGATAACCCTAGATAACCCTAGAAAACTCTAGACAACCCTAGATAACCCTAGATAACCGTAGAAAACCCTAGAAAATCCTAGATTACCCTAAAAAATCCTAGAAAACCTTAAAAATCCTATAAAACCTTAGATAACCCAAGAAATTCCTAGATAACCCTAGAAAATCCTAGATAACCCTAGAAAGCCCTAAAAAATCATAGAAAACCCTAGATAACCCTAGAAAATCCTAGAGAAAACCCTTGAAAACTCTAGAAAACCCTAGATAACCCTAGAAAACCCTAGATAACCCTAGATAACCCTAAAAAATCCTAAATAACCCTAGAAAGCCCTAAAAAACCTAAAAAACCCTAGAAAATCCTAAATAACACTAGAAAATCCTAGAAAACCCTAGATAAGCCTAGAAAACCCTAAAAACTCCTAAAAAACCCTAGATAACCCTAGAAAATCCTAGATAACCCTAGAAACCCCTTGAAAATCCTAAAAAACCCTTTAAACCTTAGATAATCCTAAAAAACTCTAGATAACCCTAGAAAAACCTAGATAACCCTAGAAAATCCAAGATAACCCTATAAAACCCTAGAAAATTCTAATAACCCTAGAAAATCCTAGAAAATCCTAATTAACCCTAGAAAACCCTAGGGATTCCTAAAAACCTTAGAAAACCCTAGAAAATCCTAGATAATCCTAGAAAACCCTAGAAAACCTAGAAAAGCCTAGATAACCCTAGATAACCTAGAAAACCCTAGATAACCCTAGATAATCCTAGATAACCCTAGAGAACCCTAGAAAACCCTAGAAAACCTAGAAAATCCTTGAAAACTCTAGAAAATCTTAGATAACCCTAGAAAATCATAGATAACCCTAGAAAAGCATAGATAACCCTAGAAAATCCTAAATAACCCTAAAAAGCCCTAGAAAACCAAAAAAACCCCAGAAAATCCTAGATAACCCTAGAAAATCCTAGATAACCCTAGAAAGCCGTAGAAATTCCTAAAAACCCTAAAGAATCCTAGATACTGCTAGAAAATACTAGAAAACCTAGAAAATCCTAGATAACCCTAGAAAACCCTAGATAACCCTAGAAACCCCTAGAAAACCCTAGATAATCCTAGAAAGCCCTAGAAAATCCTAGAATATCCTAGATAACCCTAGAAAACCCTCAAAAACCTTGAAAACACTAGAAAACCCTAGAAAACCCTAGAAAACCCTAGATAACCCTAAAAAATCCTAAATAACCCTAGAAAGCCCTAGAAAACTTAAAAAACCCTAGAAAACCCTAGATAACCCTAGAAAACCCTAGAAAACTCTAGATAACCCTAGATGACCCTAGAAAACCCTAGATAACCCTAGAAAATCCTAGATAACCCTATATAACCGTAGATAACCCTAGATAAACCTAGATAACCCTAGATAACCCTAGAAAACCCTAGAAAACACTAGGTAACCCTAGAAAACTGTAGAAAACCCTTAAAAATCTTATAAAACCTTAGATAACACTAGAAAACCCTAGATAATCCTAAAAAACCCTACATAACCCTAGAAAACCCTAGATAACCCTAGATAACACTAGAAAATCCTAGATAACCCTAGATAACCCTAGAAAACCCTAGAAAACCATAGAAAACCCTAGTTAACCCTAGAGAACCATAGAAAACCCTATAAAAACTTAGATAACCCTAGAAAAATCTAGATAACCCTAGAAAACCCTACATAACCGTAGAAAATCCTAGATAACCCTAGAAAATCCAAGAAAACTATAAAAACCCTCGAAAACCCTTGAAAATCATAAATAACCCTAGAAAGCCCTAGAAAATAAAAAAAACCCTAGAAAATCCTAGATAACCCTAGAAAACCCTAGAAAACCCTAGATAACCCTAGAAATCCCTAAAAAACCTATAAAATCCTTGAAAACCCTAGAAAATCCTAGATAACCCTAGAAAACCCTAGATAACCCTAGAAAATCCTAATTAACCCTAGAAAACCCTAGGAATTCCTAAAAACCCTAGAAAACTCTAGAAAACCCTAGATAATCTTAGAAAACTCTAGAAAACCTAGAAAAGACTAGATAACCCTAGATAACCCTAGAAAACCCTAGATAACCCTAGATAACCCTAGAAAACCCAAGAAAACCTAGAAAATCCTTGAAAACTCTAGAAAATCCTAGATAACCCTAGAAAACCCTAGATAACCCTAGAAAACCATAGATAACCCTAGAAAATCCTAAATAACCCTAAAAAGCCCTAGGAAACCTAAAAAACCCCAGAAAACCCTAGATAACCCTAGAAAACCTTAGAAAACCCTAGATAACCCTAAAAAACCTACTAAACCCTTGAAAATCTTAGAAAACCCTAGATAACCCTAGAAAATCCTAATTAACCCTAGAAAGCCCTAGGAATTCCTAAAAATCCTAGAAAACCCTAGATAACCCTAGAAAACCCTAGATAACCCTAGATAACCCTAAAAATCCTAAATAACCCTAGAAAGCCCTAAAAAACCTAAAAAACCCTAGAAAATCCTAAATAACACAAGAAAATCCTAGAAAACCCTAGATAAAACTAGATAACCCAAGAAAATCCTAGATAACCCTAAAAAACCCTAGATAACCCTATATAACCCTAGAAAACCCTAGATAAGCCTAGAAAACCCTAAAAACTCCTAAAAAATCCTAGATAACCCTAGAAAATCCTAGATAACCCTAGAAACCCCTTGAAAACCCTAAAAAACCCTTTAAACCTTAGATAATCCTAAAAAACTCTAGATAACCCTAGAAAAACCTAGATAACCCTAGAAAATCCAAGATAACCCTATAAAACCCAAGAAAATTCTAATAACCCTAGAAAATTCTAGAAAATCCTAATTAACCCTAGAAAACCCTAGGGATTTCTAAAAACCTTAGAAAACCCTAGAAAACCCTAGATAATCCTAGAAAATCCTAAAAAACCTAGAAAAGCCTAGATAACCCTAGATAACCCTAGAAAACCCTAGATAACCATAGATAATCCTAGATAACCCTAGAGAACCCTAGAAAACCCTAGAAAACCTAGAAAATCCTTGAAAACTCTAGAAAACCCAAGATAACCCTAGAAAATCCTAGATAACCCTAGAAAAGCATAGATAACCCTAGAAAATCCTAAATAACCCTAAAAAGCCCTAGGAAACCTAAAAACCCCAGAAAACCCTAGATAACCCTAGAAAATCCTAGATAACCCTAGAAAGGCGTAGAAATTCCTAAAAACCCTAGAAAACCCTAAAGAATCCTAGATACTGCTAGAAAATACTAGAAAACCTAAAAAATCCTAGATAACCCTAGATAACCCTAGAAACCCCTAGAAAACCCTAGATAACCCTAGAAAGCCCTAGAAAATCCTAGAATATCCTAGATAACCCTAGAAAACCCTAAAAACCTTGAAAACACTAGAAAACCCTAGAAAACCCTAGAAAACCCTAGATAACCCTAAAAAATCCTAAATAACCCTAGAAAGCCCTAGAAAACTTAAAAAACCCTAGAAAATCCTAGATAACCCTAGAAAACCCTAGAAAACTTTAGATAACCCTAGATAACCCTAGAAAACCCTAGATAACCCTAGAAAATCCTAGATAACCCTATATAACCGTAGATAACCCTAGATAAACCTAGATAACCCTAGATAACCCTAGAAAACACTAGGTAACCCTAGAAAACTGTAGAAAATCCTTAAAAATTTTATAAAACCTTAGATAACACTAGAAAACCCTAGATAATCCTAAAAAACCCTACATAACCCTAGAAAACCCTAGATAACCCTAGATAACACTAGAAAATCCTAGATAACCCTAGATAACCCTAGAAAACCCTAGAAAACCATAGAAAACCCTAGTTAACCCTAGAGAACCATAGAAAACCCTATAAAAACTTAGATAACCCTAGAAAAATCTAGATAACCCTAGAAAACCCTACATAACCATAGAAAATCCTAGATAACCCTAGAAAATCCAAGAAAACTATAAAAACCCTCGAAACCCCTTCAAAATCATAAATAACCCTAGAAAGCCCTAGAAAAAAAACCCTAGAAAATCCTAGATAACCCTAGAAAACCCTAGAAAACCCTAGATAACCCTAGAAATCCCTAAAAAACCTATAAAATCCTTGAAAACCCTAGAAAATCCTAGATAACCCTAGAAAACCCTAGATAACCCTAGAAAATCCTAATTAACCCTAGAAAACCCTAGGAATTCCTAAAAATCCTAGAAAACTCTAGAAAACCCTAGATAATCTTAGAAAACCCTAGAAAACCTAGAAAAGACTAGATAACCCTTGATAACCCTAGAAAACCCTAGATAACCCTAGATAACCCTAGAAAACCCAAGAAAACCTAGAAAATCCATAAAAACTCTAGAAAATCCTAGATAACCCTAGAAAACCCTAGATAACCCAAGAAAACCATAGATAACTTTAGAAAATCCTAAATAATCCTAAAAAGCCCTAGGAAACCTAAAAAACCCCAGAAAACCCTAGATAACCCTAGAAAACCTTAGAAAACCCTAGATAACCCTAGAAAACCCTAAAAAACCTACTAAACCCTTGAAAATCTTAGAAAACCCTAGATAACCCTAGAAAATCCTAATTAACCCTAGAAAGCCCTAGGAATTCTTAAAAATCCTAGAAAACCCTAGAAAACCCTAGATAACCCTAGAAAACCCTAGAAAACCTAGAAAAACCTAGATAACCCTAGATAACCCTAGAACACCCTAGATAACCCTAGAAAATCCTAGAAAATGCTAGATAACCCTAGAAAACCCTAGAAAATCCTAGATAACCCTAAAAAAAATCCTAGAAAACCCTAAAAATCCTATAAAACATTAGACAACACTAGAAAATCCTAGATAACCCTAGAAAACCCTAGATAACCCTAGATAACCCTAGAAAGCCCTAGAAAACCCTAGATAACCCTAGAAAACCCTAGAGAAAATCCTTGAAAACCTAAGAAAATTCTAGCAAACCCTAAAAAGCCCTAGAAAACCATAAAAAATCCTAGATAACCCTAGGAAATCCTAGAAAACCTAGAAAACCCTTGAAAATCTTAGAAAACTCTAGATAACCCTAGAAAATCCGAGATAACCATAGAAAACCCTAGATAACCCTAGAAAGCCCTAAAAATTCCTAAAAACCCTAGAAAACACTAGAATACCCTAAAGAACCCTAGATAACCCTAGAAACCCCTAGAAAACTTAGAAAACCCTTGATATCCGTAGATAACCCTAGAAAACTCTAGATAACCCTAGATAACCCTAGATAACCGGTGAAAACCCTAGATAACCCTAGAAAATTCTAGATTATCCTAAAAAATCCTAGAAAACCCTAAAAATCCTATAAAACCTTAGATAATCTAAGAAATTCCTAGATAACCCTAGAAAATCCTAGATAACCCTAGAAAGCCCTAAAAAATCATAGAAAACCCTAGATAACCCTAGAAAACCCTAGAGAAAACCCTTGAAAATTCTAGAAAACCCTAGATAACCCTAGAAAACCCTAGATAACCCTAGATAACTCTAAAAAATCCTAAATAACCCTAGAAAGTCCTAAAAAACCTAAAAAACCCTAGAAAATCCTAAATAACACTAGAAAATCCTAGAAAACCCTAGATAAAACTAGATAACCCAAGAAAATCCTAGATAACCCTAGAAAACCCTAGATAACCCTATATAACCCTAGAAAACCCTAGATAAGCCTAGAAAACCCTAAAAACTCCTAAAAAACCCTAGATAACCCTAGAAAACCCTAGATAACCCTAGAAACCCCTTGAAAACCCTAAAAAACCCTTTAAACCTTAGATAATCCTAAAAAACTCTAGATAACCCTAGAAAAACCTAGATAACCCTAGAAAATCCAAGATAACCCTATAAAATCCTAGAAAATTCTAATAACCCTAGAAAATCCTAGAAAACCATAGATAACCCTAGATAACCCTAGATAACCCTAGAAAACCTAGATAACCCTAGAAAATCCTAGATAACCCTAGAAAGCCCTAGAAATTCCTAAAAACCCTAGAAAACCCTAAAGAATCCTAGATACTGCTAGAAAACCCTAGAGAACCTAGAAAATTCTAGATAACCCTAGAAAACCCTAGAAAACCCTAGATAACCCTAGAAACCCCTAGAAAACCCTAGATAACCCTAGAAAGCCTTAGAAAATCCTAGAATATCCTAGATAACCCTAGAAAACCCTCAAAAACCTTGAAAACCCTAGAAAATTCTAGATAACCCTAGAACACCCTAGATAACCCTAGAAAATCCTAGATAACCCTAAAAAATCCTAAATAACCCTAGAAAGCCCTAGAAAACTTATAAAATCCTAGAAAACCCTAGATAACCCTAGAAAATCTTAGAAAACTCTAGATAACCCTAGATAACACTAGAAAATCCTAGATAACCCTAGATAACCCTAGAAAACCCTAGAAAACCATAGAAAACCCTAGTTAACCCTAGAGAACCATAGAAAACCCTATAAAAACTTAGATAACCCTAGAAAAATCTAGATAACCCTAGAAAACCCTACATAACCATAGAAAATCCTAGATAACCCTAGAAAATCCAAGAAAACTATAAAAACCCTCGAAAACCCTTGAAAATCATAAATAACCCTAGAAAGCCCTAGAAAAAAAACCCTAGAAAATCCTAGATAACCCTAGAAAACCCTAGAAAACCCTAGATAACCCTAGAAATCCCTAAAAAACCTATAAAATCCTTGAAAACCCTAGAAAATCCTAGATAACCCTAGAAAACCCTAGATAACCCTAGAAAATCCTAATTAACCCTAGAAAACCCTAGGAATTCCTAAAAATCCTAGAAAACTCTAGAAAACCCTAGATAATCTTAGAAAACCCTAGAAAACCTAGAAAAGACTAGATAACCCTTGATAACCCTAGAAAACCCTAGATAACCCTAGATAACCCTAGAAAACCCAAGAAAACCTAGAAAATCCATGAAAACTCTAGAAAATCCTAGATAACCCTAGAAAACCCTAGATAACCCAAGAAAACCATAGATAACTTTAGAAAATCCTAAATAACCCTAAAAAGCCCTAGGAAACCTAAAAAACCCCAAAAAACCCTAGATAACCCTAGAAAACCTTAGAAAACCCTAGATAACCCTAGAAAACCCTAAAAAACCTACTAAACCCTTGAAAATCTTAGAAAACCCTAGATAACCCTAGAAAATCCTAATTAACCCTAGAAAGCCCTAGGAATTCTTAAAAATCCTAGAAAACCCTAGAAAACCCTAGATAACCCTAGAAAACCCTAGAAAACCTAGAAAAACCTAGATAACCCTAGATAACCATAGAACACCCTAGATAACCCTAGAAAATCCTAGAAAATGCTAGATAACCCTAGAAAACCCTAGAAAATCCTAGATAACCCTAAAAAAAATCCTAGAAAACCCTAAAAATCCTATAAAACATTAGACAACACTAGAAAATCCTAGATAACCCTAGAAAACCCTAGATAACCCTAGATAACCCTAGAAAGCCCTAGAAAACCCTAGATAACCCTAGAAAACCCTAGAGAAAATCCTTGAAAACCTAAGAAAATTCTAGCAAACCCTAAAAAGCCCTAGAAAACCATAAAAAATCCTAGATAACCCTAGGAAATCCTAGAAAACCTAGAAAACCCTTGAAAACCTTAGAAAACTCTAGATAACCCTAGAAAATCCGAGATAACCATAGAAAACCCTAGATAACCCTAGAAAGCCCTAAAAATTCCTAAAAACCCTAGAAAACACTAGAATACCCTAAAGAACCCTAGATAACCCTAGAAACCCCTAGAAAACTTAGAAAACCCTTGATATCCGTAGATAACCCTAGAAAACTCTAGATAACCCTAGATAACCCTAGATAACCGGTGAAAACCCTAGATAACCCTAGAAAATTCTAGATTATCCTAAAAAATCCTAGAAAACCCTAAAAATCCTATAAAACCTTAGATAATCCAAGAAATTCCTAGATAACCCTAGAAAATCCTAGATAACCCTAGAAAGCCCTAAAAAATCATAGAAAACCCTAGATAACCCTAGAAAACCCTAGAGAAAACCCTTGAAAATTCTAGAAAACCCTAGATAACCCTAGAAAACCCTAGATAACCCTAGATAACTCTAAAAAATCCTAAATAACCCTAGAAAGTCCTAAAAAACCTAAAAAACCCTAGAAAATCCTAAATAACACTAGAAAATCCTAGAAAACCCTAGATAAAACTAGATAACCCAAGAAAATCCTAGATAACCCTAGAAAACCCTAGATAACCCTATATAACCCTAGAAAACCCTAGATAAGCCTAGAAAACCCTAAAAACTCCTAAAAAACCCTAGATAACCCTAGAAAACCCTAGATAACCCTTGAAAACCCTAAAAAACCCTTTAAACCTTAGATAATCCTAAAAAACTCTAGATAACCCTAGAAAAACCTAGATAACCCTAGAAAATCCAAGATAACCCTATAAAATCCTAGAAAATTCTAATAACCCTAGAAAATCCTAGAAAACCATAGATAACCCTAGATAACCCTAGAAAACCTAGATAACCCTAGAAAATCCTAGATAACCCTAGAAAGCCCTAGAAATTCCTAAAAACCCTAGAAAACCCTAAAGAATCCTAGATACTGCTAGAAAACCCTAGAGAACCTAGAAAATTCTAGATAACCCTAGAAAACCCTAGAAAACCCTAGATAACCCTAGAAACCCCTAGAAAACCCTAGATAACCCTAGAAAGCCTTAGAAAATCCTAGAATATCCTAGATAACCCTAGAAAACCCTCAAAAACCTTGAAAACCCTAGAAAATTCTAGATAACCCTAGAACACCCTAGATAACCCTAGAAAATCCTAGATAACCCTAAAAAATCCTAAATAACCCTAGAAAGCCCTAGAAAACTTATAAAATCCTAGAAAACCCTAGATAACCCTAGAAAATCTTAGAAAACTCTAGATAACCCTAGATAACACTAGAAAATCCTAGATAACCCTAGATAACCCTAGAAAACCCTAGAAAACCATAGAAAACCCTAGTTAACCCTAGAGAACCATAGAAAACCCTATAAAAACTTAGATAACCCTAGAAAAATCTAGATAACCCTAGAAAACCCTACATAACCATAGAAAATCCTAGATAACCCTAGAAAATCCAAGAAAACTATAAAAACCCTCGAAAACCCTTGAAAATCATAAATAACCCTAGAAAGCCCTAGAAAAAAAACCCTAGAAAATCCTAGATAACCCTAGAAAACCCTAGAAAACCCTAGATAACCCTAGAAATCCCTAAAAAACCTATAAAATCCTTGAAAACCCTAGAAAATCCTAGATAACCCTAGAAAACCCTAGATAACCCTAGAAAATCCTAATTAACCCTAGAAAACCCTAGGAATTCCTAAAAATCCTAGAAAACTCTAGAAAACCCTAGATAATCTTAGAAAACCCTAGAAAACCTAGAAAAGACTAGATAACCCTTGATAACCCTAGAAAACCCTAGATAACCCTAGATAACCCTAGAAAACCCAAGAAAACCTAGAAAATCCATGAAAACTCTAGAAAATCCTAGATAACCCTAGAAAACCCTAGATAACCCAAGAAAACCATAGATAACTTTAGAAAATCCTAAATAACCCTAAAAAGCCCTAGAAAACCTAAAAAACCCCAGAAAACCCTAGATAACCCTAGAAAACCTTAGAAAACCCTAGATAACCCTAGAAAACCCTAAAAAACCTACTAAACCCTTGAAAATCTTAGAAAACCCTAGATAACCCTAGAAAATCCTAATTAACCCTAGAAAGCCCTAGGAATTCTTAAAAAACCTAGAAAACCCTAGAAAACCCTAGATAACCCTAGAAAACCCTAGAAAACCTAGATAACCCTAGATAACCCTAGAACACCCTAGAAAATCCTAGAAAATGCTAGATAACCCTAGAAAACCCTAGAAAATCCTAGATAACCCTAAAAAAAATCCTAGAAAACCCTAAAAATCCTATAAAACATTAGACAACACTAGAAAATCCTAGATAACCCTAGAAAACCCTAGATAACCCTAGATAACCCTAGAAAGCCCTAGAAAACCCTAGATAACCCTAGAAAACCCTAGAGAAAATCCTTGAAAACCTAAGAAAATTCTAGCAAACCCTAAAAAGCCCTAGAAAACCATAAAAAATCCTAGATAACCCTAGGAAATCCTAGAAAACCTAGAAAACCCTTGAAAACCTTAGAAAACTCTAGATAACCCTAGAAAATCCGAGATAACCATAGAAAACCCTAGATAACCCTAGAAAGCCCTAAAAATTCCTAAAAACCCTAGAAAACACTAGAATACCCTAAAGAACCCTAGATAACCCTAGAAACCCCTAGAAAACTTAGAAAACCCTTGATATCCGTAGATAACCCTAGAAAACTCTAGATAACCCTAGATAACCGGTGAAAACCCTAGATAACCCTAGAAAATTCTAGATTATCCTAAAAAATCCTAGAAAACCCTAAAAATCCTATAAAACCTTAGATAATCCAAGAAATTCCTAGATAACCCTAGAAAATCCTAGATAACCCTAGAAAGCCCTAAAAAATCATAGAAAACCCTAGATAACCCTAGAAAACCCTAGATAACCCTAGATAACTCTAAAAAATCCTAAATAACCCTAGAAAGTCCTAAAAAACCTAAAAAACCCTAGAAAATCCTAAATAACACTAGAAAATCCTAGAAAACCCTAGATAAAACTAGATAACCAAGAAAATCCTAGATAACCCTAGAAAACCCTAGATAACCCTATATAACCCTAGAAAACCCTAGATAAGCCTAGAAAACCCTAAAAACTCCTAAAAAACCCTAGATAACCCTAGAAAACCCTAGATAACCCTAGAAACCCCTTGAAAACCCTAAAAAACCCTTTAAACCTTAGATAATCCTAAAAAACTCTAGATAACCCTAGAAAATCCTAGATAACCCTAGAAAATCCAAGATAACCCTATAAAATCCTAGAAAATTCTAATAACCCTAGAAAATCCTAGAAAACCATAGATAACCCTAGATAACCCTAGATAACCCTAGAAAACCTAGATAACCCTAGAAAATCCTAGATAACCCTAGAAAGCCCTAGAAATTCCTAAAAACCCTAGAAAACCCTAAAGAATCCTAGATACTGCTAGAAAACCCTAGAGAACCTAGAAAATTCTAGATAACCCTAGAAAACCCTAGAAAACCCTAGATAACCCTAGAAACCCCTAGAAAACCCTAGATAACCCTAGAAAGCCTTAGAAAATCCTAGAATATCCTAGATAACCCTAGAAAACCCTCAAAAACCTTGAAAACCCTAGAAAATTCTAGATAACCCTAGAACACCCTAGATAACCCTAGAAAATCCTAGATAACCCTAAAAAATCCTAAATAACCCTAGAAAGCCCTAGAAAACTTATAAAATCCTAGAAAACCCTAGATAACCCTAGAAAATCTTAGAAAACTCTAGATAACCCTAGATAACCCTAGAAAACCCCAGATAACCCTAGAAAATCCTAGATAACCCTATATAACCATAGATAATCCTAGATAAACCTAGATAACCCTAGATAACCCTAGAAAACCCTAGAAAACCCTAGTTAACCCTAGAAAACTGTAGAAAACCCTTAAAAATCCTATAAAACCTTAGATAACACTAGAAAACCCTAGATAATCCTAAAAAACCCTACATAACCCTAGAAAATCCTAGATAAATCTAGAAAACCCTAGAGAATCCTAAAAACCCTAGAAAATCCTAAAAAACTCTAGATAACCCTAGAAAATCCTAGAAAACCTAGAAAACCCTTGAAAACCCTAGGAAATCCTAGAAAACCCTAAAAAGCCCTAGAAAACCATAGAAAACCCTAGATAACCCTAAGAAAACCTAGAAAACCCTTGAAAATCTTAGAAAACTCTAGATAACCCTAGAAAATCCGAGATAACCACAGAAAACCCTAGATAACCCTTGAAAATTCTAGATAATCCTAGAAAGCCCTAGAAATTCCTAAAAACCTTAGAAAACCCTAGAAAGCCCTAGGAATTCCTAAAAACCCTAGAAAAACCTAAAGAACCCTAGATAATCCTAGAAAACCCTAGAAAATCTAGAAAACCTAGAAAACCCTAAATAGCCCTAGATAACCATAGGAAAACCTAGATAACCCTAGATAACCCGAGAAAACCCTAGAAAATTCTAAAGAACCCCTAGATAACCCTAGAAAATCCTAGAAAATCTAGAAAAACCTAGATAACCCTAGATAACCCTAAATAACCCTAGAACACCCTAGATAACCCTAGAAAATCCTAAAAAATGCTAGATAACCCTAGAAAATCCAAAAAATCCTATAAAATCTTAGATAACCCTAGATAACCCTAGAAAATCTTTGAAAATCCTAAAAAATCATTTAAAACCTTAGATAACCCTAAAAAACCTAGATAACCCTAGAAAAATCTAGATAACCCTAGAAAATTCTAGATAACACTAGAAAACCCTAGATAACCTTAGAAAACACTAGAAAACCTAAAAAACCCTTGAAAATCCTAGAAAACCCTAGATAACCCTAGAAAACCCTAGATAACCCTAGAAAATCCTAGATAATCCTAGAATATCCTAGATAACCCTAGAAAGCTATAGAAATTCCTAAAAACCCTAGAAAAACCTAAAGAACCCTAGATACTGCCAGAAAACCCTAGAAAACCTAGAAAATCCTAGATAACCCTAGAAAACCTTAGAAAATCCTAGATAACGCTAGAAAACCTTAGATAACCCTATATAACACTAGAAAACCCTAGATAACCCTAGAAAGCACAAGAAAATCCTAAAAAACCCTAAAAAACCCTAGATAGCCCTAGAAAACTCTAGAAACCCTAGAAAACCGTTGGAAAACCCTAGAAAACCCTAAAAAGCCCTAGATATCCCTAGAAAACCCTTGAAAATCCTATAAAATCCTACATAACCCTAGAAAACCCTAGATAACCCTAGAAAATCCTAAATAACCCTAGAAATCTATAGAAATTCCTAAAAACCCTAGAAAACCCTAAAGAACCCTAGATAGCCCTAGAAAACCCTAGAAAATCTAGAAAACCCTAGATAACACGAGATAACCCTAGAAAACCCTAGATAACCCTAGATAACCCTAGATAACCCTAGGAAACCCTAGATAACCCTAGAAAATCCAAGATAACCTAGAAAACCCTAGAAAACCCTAAAGAACCCTAGATAACCCTAGAAAACCCTAGACAATTCTAGATAACCCTAGATAACCATATAAAACCATGAAAAACCCTAGATAACGCTAGATAACCCTAGATAACCCTAGAAAATCCTAGAAAACGCTAGATAACCCTAAAAACCCTAGAAAACCCTAAAAATCCTATAAAACCTTAGATAATCCAAGAAAACCCTAGATAACCCAAGAAAATCCTAGATAAACCTAGATAACCCTAGAAAGCCCTAGAAAATCCTAGAAAACCTAGATAACACTAGAAAATCCTAGAAAACCTAGAAAACCTTAGAAAACCCTAGAAAATTCTAGATCACCCTAGAAAACCCTAGATAACCCTAGAAAACCCTAGATAACCCTAGAAAATCCTAAATAACCCTAGAAAGCCCTAGAAATCTAAAAAATCCTAGAAAACCCTAGATAACCCTAGATAACCCTAGAAAACCCTAGTTAACCCTAGAGAATCCTAGAAAACCCATAAAAATCTTATAAAACCTTAGATAACCCTAGAAAAACCTAGATAACACTAGATAACCCTACATAACCGTAGAAAATGCTAGATAACCCTAGAAAACTCTAGAAAATTCTAAAAACACTAGAAAATCCTAAAAAACCCTAGATAACCCTAGATAACCCTAGAAAACTCTAGATAACCTTAGATAACCCTAGAAAACACTAGATAACCCTAGATAACCCTAGAAAACCCTAGATAACCCTAGAAAACCCTAGATAACCCTAGAAAATCCTAGAAAACTCTAGTTAACCCTAGAGAATCCTAGAAAACTCTTAAAAACCCTATAAAATCTTAGATAGCCCTTGAAAAACCTAGATAACACTAGAAAACCTTACATAATCGTAGAAAATACTAGATAACCCTAGAGAACTCTAGAAAACCCTAAAAACCCTAGAAAACCCTAAAAAACCCTAGATAACTCTAGAAAACCCTAGAAAACCTTGAAAAACCTTGAAAACCATAGAAAATCCTAAAAAGCCCTAGAAAACCAAAGAAAACCCTAGATAACCCTAGAAAAACCCTTGAAAACCTAAAAAACCCTTGGAAATCCTAGAAAACCCTAGATAACCCTAGAAAATTCTAGATAACCCTAGAAAATCCTAGAAAACCCTAGATAACCCGAGAAAATCCTAGATAACCCTAGAAAACCCTAGATAACTCTAGAAAATCTTAGGTAACCTTAGAAAGCTCTAGAAATTCCTAAAAACCCTAGAAAACTCTAAAGAACCCTAGATACCGCTAGAAAACCCTAGAAAACCTAGAAAATCCTAGATACTCCTAGAATGCCCTAGAAAATCCTAGAAAACCCTAGATAACCCTAGAAAACCCTAGAAAACCTAGAAAATCCTTGAAAACCCTAGAAAACCCTAGATAACCCTAGAAAACCCTAGAAAATCCTAAAAAATCCTAAATAACCCTAGAAAGCCCTAGAAAACCTAAAAAACCCTAGAAAATCCTAGATAACCCTAGAAAATCCTAGAAAACTCTAGAAGATCCTAAGAAATCCTAGAAAACCGTAGATAACCCTAGAAAATCCTGGATAACCCTATATAACCCTAGAAAACCCAGGATAACCCTAGATAACCCTAGGAAATCCTAAAAAACCTAGAAAACCCTAGAAAACTCTAGATAACCCTGAAAAATCTGAGATAACCATAGAAAAACCTAGATAACCCTAGAAAGCCCTAGAAATTTCTAAAAGCCTAAGAAAATCCTAGAAAACCCTAAAGAACCCTAGATAACTCTATAAAATCCTAGACAACCCTAGATAACCCTAGATAACCGTAGAAAACCCTAAAAAACCCTAGATAACGCTAGATAACTCTGGGTTTTCTAGGGTTATCTAGGTTTTTCTAGGGTTATCTAGGGTATATAGGGTTATCTAGGGTTATCTAGGGTTGTCTAGGGTTTTCTAGGGTTATCTAGTGTTCTTTAGGGTTTTCTAGGGTTTTCTAGGGCTTTTAGGAATTTCTAGGGCTTTCTCGGGTTATCTAAGATTTTCTAGGGTTATCTAGGTTTATCTATAATTATCTCAGTTTTTCCAGGGTTATCTAGAGTTTTCTAGGGTTTTTTAGGTTTTCTAGGATTTTCTAGTGTTATCTAGGGTTATCCAGGGTTTTCTAGGGTTATATAGGGTTATCCAGGATTTTCTAGGATTATCTAGGGTTTTCTAGGATTATTTAGGGTTTTCTAGGGTTTTCTAGGGTTTTCTAAGATTATTTAGGGTTATCTAGGGTTTTCTAGGATTATTTAGGGTTTTCTAGGATTTTCTAGGGTTTTTTAGATTTTCTAGGGCTTTCTAGGGTTATTTAGGATTTTTTAGGATTTTCAAGGGTTTTCTAGGGTTATCTAAAGTTTTCTAGGGTTTTCAAGGGTTTTCTAGGGTTTTCTAGGGTTATCTAGGGTTTTCTAGGATTTTCTAGGGCTCTCTAGGGTTATCTAGGATTTTCTAGGTTTTCTAGGGTTTTCTAGCGGTATCTAGGGTTGTTTAGGGTTTTCTAGGGTTTTTAAAAATTTCTAGGGCTTTCTAGGGTTATCTAGAATTTTCTAGGGTTTTCTAGGGTTATCTAGGATTTTCTAGGGTTATCTAGGATTTTCTAGAATTTTCAAGGGTTTTTTAGGTTTTCAAGGGTTTTTCTAGGATTATCTAGGGTTTTCTTTGGTTTTCTAGGGCTTTCTAGGGTTTTCTACGTTTTCTATGGTTTTCAAAGTTTTTCTAGGTTTTCTAGGGTTTTCTAGGGTTATCTAGGATTTTTTAGGGTTTTCTAGGGTTTTTAGGGTTTTCTCGGATTTTCTAGGGCTTTCTAGGGTTATCTAGGATTTTCTAGGTTTTCTAGCGGTATCTAGGGTTGTTTATGATTTTCTGGGGTTTTCTAGCGGTATCTAGGGTTGTTTATGATTTTCTAGGGTTTTTAGGAATTTCTAGGGCATTCTAGGGTTATCTAGGATTTTCTAAGGTTATCTAGGGTTTTCTCGGGATTTCTAGGGTTATCTAGGATTTTCTAGGGTTATCTTGGGTTTTCTAGGATTTGCAAGGGTTTTTTAGGTTTTCAAGGGTTTTTCTAGGCTAGGGTTTTCTTTGGTTTTCTAGGGCTTTCTAGGGTTTTCTAGGTTTTCTATGGTTTTCAAGCTTTTTCTAGGTTTTCTAGGGTTATCTAGGATTTTGTAGGGTTTTCTAGGGTTTTTAAGATTTTCTAGAGTTCTCTAGGGTTATCTAGTATTTTCTATGGTTATGTAGGATTTTCAAGTGTTATCTAGGTTTTTCAAGGATTATCTAAGATTTTATAGCGTTTTTAAGAGTTTTCTAGGATTCTCTAGGGTTAACTAGGGTTTTCTAGGGTTTTCTAGGGTTATCTAGGGTTTTCTTGGGTTATCTAGAGTTATCTAGGGTAATCTAGGGTTTTCTAGGGTTATCTAGGGTTATCTAGGGTTTTTTAGGATTTTCTAGTGTTTTTAGAGTTTTCTAAGATTTTTTAGGGTTATCTAGTATTTTCTACGGTTATGTAATGTTATCTAGTGTTATCTAGGTTTTTCTAGGGTTATCTACGGTTTTATAGGGTTTTTAAGGGTTTTCTAGGATTCTCTAGGGTTAACTAGGGTTTTCTAGGGTTTTCTAGGGTTATCTAGGGTTATCTAGGGTTTTCTAGGATTTTTTAGGTTTTCTAGGACTTTCTAGGGTTATTTTGGATTTTCTAGGTTTATATAGGGTTATCTAGGGTTTTCTAGGGTGATCTAGAATTTTCTAGGGTTTTCTAGGTTTTCTAGGGTTTTCTAGGGTTATCTTGGATTTTCTAGGACTTTCTAGGGCTTTCTAGTGTTATCTAGGGTTATCTAGGATTTTCTTGGGTTATCTAGGATTTTCTAGGGTTATCTAAGGTTTTATGGGATTTTTAGTGTTTTCTAGGGTTTTTTAGGGTTATCTAGGGTTTTCTAGGATTTTCTAGGGTTATCTAGGGTTATCTAGCTTTATCTAGGGTTTTTTAGGGTTTTCTAGGGTTATCTAGGGTTATCTAGGGTTGTCTAGGGTTTTCTAGGGTTCTTTAGGGTTTTCTAGGATTTTCTAGGGTTATCTTGGATTTTCAAGGGTTATCTAGGGTTGTCTAGGGTTATCTAGGGTTATCTAGGGTTTTCTATGGTTATCTAGGGTTATCTAGGGTTTTCTAGATTTTCTAGGGTTTTCTAGGGTTATCTAGGGTTTTCTAGGGTTTTCTAGGGTTTTTAGGAATTTCTAGGGATTTCTAGGGTTATTTAGGGTTTTCTAGGGTTATCTAGGATTTTCTAGGGTTATCTAGGATTTTCTAGGATTTTCAAGGGTTTTCTAGGGATATCTAGGGCTTTCTAGAGTTTTCAAGGGTTTTCTATGTTTTCTAGAGTTTTCTAGGGCTATCTAGGGTTTTTAGGGTTTTTTAGGGTTTTCTAGTGCTTTCTAGGGTTATCTAGGGTTTTCTAGTGTTATATAGGGTTATCTAAGGTTTTCTAGCGTTATCTAGGATTTTCTAGGGTTTTCTAGGGTTGTCTAGGATTTTCTAGGTTTTCTAGGGTTTTCTAGCAGTATCTAGGGTTCTTTAGGTTTTTCTAGGGTTTTTAGGAATTCTAGGGCTTTCTAGGGTTATTGATGTGCGGAAAATGATCCAACACAAAACTCACCGGCAAGTGTACCGGGTCGCATCAAGTAATAAAACTCACGGGAGTGAGGTCGATCCCACAAGGATTGAAGGATTGAGCAACTTTAGTTTAGTGGTTGAATTAGTCAAGCAAACAAGTGTTGATTGTGTGAAATTGTGTTGACAGGAATTAAATTGCATAGAATGTAAAGGAAAATGGGTGATTTGTAGGAAATTAAAGGGAACAAAAAGAAAAAGAGCTGAATCTTATAGAACAAGAAATTAAATGGCAGAAACTTAGAACGCAAGAAATGTAAATTGCAGAATCTTAAAGTGCAAGAAATGTAAATTGCTTGAATTATAAAAGGAATTGGGAATTGAAATTGCAGAAATTAAACAAGGAAAAGTAAATTGCAACAAGCAGGAATATAAAAGATGGATTCAATCAAACCGGATCTCAAATGACAACAACAATAAGCTTGGTGTAGCAACGAAACAAGGAAATTGAAATTGAAAGATGTAGATCTCAGGATCCAAGAGACTAGATAACCAAGTCTAGATCTCAATGCCTTCCTAGATCCAAATTTAGAATTCAATTGCAAGAAAAGTAAAGATCAAGCAGTAGAAGAAAGGAATGCAAATATAAATTTCTCAGAAAGTGCAGTAAATGAAACAGCGGGATCTTAGGGTGAGATTGAAACAGAATTCCTTCAATTCTCTAACACCCAAGATTCAAACAAAGAGTAAATGAAGATTCAAACAAGAAACTAAGAGAAAGAGAATTCAATTCTCCTTCCCAAGACTCAAAATCTCCAAAACAGCTCAAAACCCAAAAGCTCCCTACTGTGAATACTATGAAAATTCTTAAAGAAAACTCTAAAAGGATAAAAAACTCCTCTAAAACTTCAAATCCTAAGCTATTTATACACTTTCTTCAATTGATCATTAAGCCTTGAATTGGGCCTTTAGTCTTGATGGAATTGGGTTGATAGTAGCCTCCGTTGATTGCTCTTGGTGTTGGGAAGAAATCTATTTGTGAACCGGGCCATGAACCATTTACGTTTGAGTCAACGTTTGAGGCAAACGTTGACTCAAACGTCTTCGTGTGTGACATTATGCAGCTCGGCCAAGTTGCTGTCATCCACGTTTGAGCCAACGTTTGAGGTCAAACGTGAGCTCAAACGTGGCTCCTCCCATGCATTTCTTTTGGCCAACGTTTGGCCTAACGTTTGAGGCAAACGTTGGCACAAACGTGGCTCAATTAAATCATCAATCAGGGACTTTTCTTCATGCTAAAATGGCGCCAACGTTTGACCTCACGTTTGAGGCAAACGTTGGCGCAAACGTTGGTTTGCTCCAGGGGTGCTTTTGCTTGTTCTTGTGGCGCCAACGTTTGACCTCACGTTTGAGGCAAACGTTGGCGCAAACGTTGGCTCTTCTCCAGGGTGTTTTTCAGTTGCTTCTCACGTTTGAGTTAACGTTTGAGGCAAACGTTAGCTCAAACGTGAATCCCTCTTTTTTTCAAGCCCATTCTTGCAATCTTCCTCCAAGCTTTATTCCACCTATCATCAATCAACAATTGTATCAAAGCTATGCCACAATCATGAGAGTTATTCTTCTTCTTGTCATATGAGCAATTATGGCACAAAAACTCATGAAAATGCATCAATTTATCCATGGTTGATTGAATCAAAGGAAACATGAAATTTAACCCAATTGACTTACTTATGGCTTAAGAAAGTGCATAAAACTAAATGAAAACAAAGGAAAAAGACTAGTGAACTAGGCTAAGATGACATGTCATCAGTTATCTAGGGTAGCGTTTGTTTTCGGAGACAGAACACAGAGACATGGACAGTACATGTTTAAAACGTGTTTGGAAGCAGAGACATGGATACGGAACACATTGTCTCCGAGACAGTTTTTTATATTTTTGTGTCCACTCTTCTACGAAGGACAATGATGGACACGGGATTTAGAAGAGTGGACACGGATTTTTTATAAATTTTGTTTTCCTTTTTATCCATAGATATTTTTTATTATTCCACTATTATCCCTTCTTTTTTTTCTATAATTAATCTTAAAAATTTTTTCATATAAAAACGGATTCTTTTTTAAAACTGATTTTTTATTTAAAATTAATCTGGCTTATTAACCTAAATAAAATTTTTTATTAATCAAACTTAGATCTATTTTTTTATTAATCTTAACCATATGTATTTTTACATATTAATAATAAATTTAAAATAAAATAAATATATTTATAATTTTTATTTTAATATAAATACTATTATATATTTTTTTATTAAAATTTTTGGTCTCTTCAAACATTTTTTCAAATTTTGTCTGTACTCCTACGTACTCTCATTCTCTATTAAATTAGTTTGTACTTGATGTAGAAATTTGGAATCATATGGTTATTTTAGTCATTTCATATAATATTTTAGTCTTGTCCATGTGTATCCAAACATAATACTGGACATTACATTAGTGTCTTGTACATCATATCTAAACACAATACACAAACAATAATTTTTAGTGTCTCCGTCCTATTGTCTCTGTCTCAGTGTCATGTTCTGTCCTGTCTCTGAAAACAAACGCGGCCTAGGATATTCTAGGATTATCTAGGGTTTTCTAGGGTTATCTAGGATTTTCTAGGGTTATCTAGGGTTTTCTAGGATTTTTGAGGGTTTTTTAGGTTTTCTAGAGTTTTCTAGGGTTATCTAGGGTAACCCTAGAAAATCCTATTAACCCTAGAAAACTCTAGGAATTCCTAAAAGCCCTAGAAAACCTTAGAAAACCCTAGATAATCCTAGAAAACCCTAGAAAATCTAGAAAAGACTAGATAACCCTAGAAAACCCTAGAGAACCCTAGATAACCCTAGAAAACCATAGATAACCCTAGAAAATCCTAAATAACCCTAAAAAGCCCTAGGAAACCTAAAAAACCCTAGAAAACCTAGATAACCCTAGAAAACCTTAGAAAACCCTAGATAACCCTAGAAAACCCTAAAAACCTACTAAACCCTTGAAAATCTTAGAAAACCCTAGATAACCCTAGAAAATCCTAATTAACCCTAGAAAGCCCTAGGAATTCCTAAAAATCCTAGAAAACTCTAGATAACCCTAGATAACCCTAGAAAACCCTAGAAAACCTAGAAAAACCTAGATAACCCTAGATAACACTAGAACACCCTAGATAACCCTAGAAAATCCTAGAAAATGCAAGATAACCCTAGAAAACCCTAGAAGATCCTAGATAACCCTAAAAATCCTAGAAAACCCTAAAAATCCTATAAAACATTAGACAACCCTAGAAAATCCTAGATAATCCTAGAAAACCCTAGATAACCCTAGATAACCCTAGAAAGCCCTAGAAAATCATAGAAAACCCTAGATAACCTTAGAAAACCCTAGAGAAAATCCTTGAAAACCCAAGAAAATTCTAGCAAACCCTAAAAAGCCCTAGAAAACCATAAAAAATCCTAGATAACCCTAGGAAATCCTAGAAAACCTAGAAAACCCTTGAAAAACCTAGAAAACTCTAGATAACCCTAGAAAATCCGAGATAACCATAGAAAACCCTAGATAACCCTAGAAAGCCCTAGAAATTCCTAAAAATCCTAGAAAACCCTAGAAAACCCTAAAGAACCCTAGATAACCCTAGAAACCCCTAGAAAACTTAGAAAACCCTTGATATCCGTAGATAACCCTAGATAACCCTAGAAAACTCTAGATAACCCTAGATAACCCTAGATAACCGTAGAAAATCCTAGATAACCCTAGAAAATCCTAGATTACCCTAAAAAATCCTAGAAAACCCTAAAAATCCTATAAAACATTAGATAACCCAAGAAATTCCTAGATAACCCTAGAAAATCCTAGATAACCCTAGAAAGCCCTAGAAAATCATAGAAAACCCTAGATAACCCTAGAAAACCCTAGAGAAAACCCTTGAAAACCCTAGAAAACCCTAGATAACCCTAGATAACCCTGAAAAATCCTAAATAACCCTAGAAAGCCCTAAAAAACCTAAAAAACCCTAGAAAATCCTAAATAACACTAGAAAACCCAAGAAAACCCTAGATAAAACTAGATAACCCTAGAAAACCCTAGATAACCCTATATAACCCTAGAAAACCCTAGATAACCCTAGAAAACGCTAGATAACCCTAGAAACCCCTTGAAAACCCTAAAAAACCCTTTAAACCTTAGATAACCCTAAAAAACTCTAGATAACCCTAGAAAAACCTAGATAACCTTAGAAAATCCAAGATAACCCTATAAAATCCTAGAAAATCCTAATAACCCTACAAAATCCTAGAAAACCCTAGATAACCCTAGATAACCCAAGATAACCCTAGAAAACCCTAGATGACCCTAGAAAATCCTAGATAACCCTAGAAAGCCCTAGAAATTCCTAAAAACCCTAGAAAACCCTAAAGAATCCTAGATACTACTAGAAAACCCTAGAGAACCTAGAAAATTCTAGATAGCCCTAGAAAACCCTAGAAAACCCTAGATAACCCTAGAAACCCCTAGAAAATCCTAGATAACCCTATAAAGCCCTAGAAAATCCTAGAATATCCTAGATAACCCTAGAAAACCCTCAAAAATCTTGAAAACCCTAGAAAATCCTAGATAACTCTAGAACACCCTAGATAACCCTAGAAAACCCTAGATAACCCTAAAAAATTTTAAATAATCCTAGAAAGCCCTAGAAAACTTATAAAACCCTAGAAAACCCTAGATAACCCTAGAAAATCCTAGAAAACTCTAGATAACCCTAGATAACTCTAGAAAACCCTAGATAACCCTAGAAAATCCTAGATAACCCTATTTAACCGTAGATAATCCTAGATAAACCTAGATAACCCTAGATAACCCTAAAAAACCCTAGAAAACCCTAGTTAACCCTAGAAAACTGTAGAAAACCCATAAAAATCCTATAAAATCTTAGATAACACTAGAAAACCCTAGATAATCCTAAAAAATCCTACATAACCCTAGAAAATCCTAGATAAACCTAAAAAACCCTAGAGAATCCTAAAAACCCAAGAAAACCCTAAAAAATCCTAGATAACCCTAGAAAACCCTAGAAAATCTAGAAAACCCTAGAAAACCCAAGGAAATCCTAAAAAATCCTAAAAAGCCCTAGAAAACCATAGAAAACCCTAGATAACCCTAAGAAATCCTAGAAAACCTAGAAAACCCTTGAAAATCTTAGAAAACTCTAGATAACCCTAGAAAATCCGAGATAACCATAGAAAACCCTAGATAACCCTTGAAAATCCTAGATAATCCTAGAAAGCCCTAGAAATTCCTAAAAACCTTAGAAAACCCCAGAAAATCCTAAAGAACCCTAGATAACCCTAGAAAACCCTAGAAAACCGTAGATAACTCTAAATAATCCTAGATAACCCTAAAAAATCCTAGATAATCCTAGATAACCCTAAATAACCCTAGGAAAACCTAGATAACCCTAGAAAATCCTAGAAAACCCTAGATTACCCTAAAAAATCCTAGAAAACCCTAAAAATCCTATAAAACCACATATAACCCTAGAAAATCATAGATAACCCTAGATAACCCTAGAAAGTCCTAGAAAATCCTAGAAAACCCTAGATAACCCTAGAAAACCCTAGATAACCCTAGAAAATCCTAAATAACCCTAGAAAGCCCTAGGAAACCTAAAAAATCCTAGAAAACCCTAGATAATCCTAGGAAATCTTAGAAAACCCTAGATAACCCTAGAAAACCTAAAAAACCCTTAAAAATCTTAGAAAACCCTAGATAACCCCAGATAACCCTAGAAAATCCTAGATAACCCTAGAAAATCCTAGATAACCCTAGAAAATCCTAATTAACCCTAGAAGGCCCTAGGAATTCCTAAAAACCCTAGAAAACCCTAAAGAACCCTAGATAATCTTAGAAAACCCTAGAAAATCTAGAAAACCCTGGATAACCCTAGATAGCCCTAGATAAGCCTAGAAAAACTTAGATAACCCTAGATAACCCTAAATAACCCTAGAAAACTCTAGATAACCCTAGAAAACCCTAGAAAACCTAAAAAATCTTTGAAAACTCTAGAAAATCTTAGATAACCCTAGAAAACCCTAGATAACCCTAGAAAACCATAGATAACCCTAGAAAATCCTAAATAACCCTAGAAAGCCCTAGGAAACCTAAAAAATCCTAGAAAACCCTAGATAATCCTAGAAAATCTTAGAAAACCCTAGATAACCCTAGTAAATCCTAGATAACCCTAGAAAACCCTAGATAACCCTAAAAAATCCTAATTAACCCTAGAAAGCCATAGGAATTCCTAAAAACCCTAGAAAACCCTAAAAAACCTAGAAAACCCTAGATAACCCTAGATAGCCCTAGAAAAACCTAGATAACCCTAAATAATCCTAGATAACCCTAGAAAACCCTAGAAAACCCTAAAGAACCCCTAGAAAACCCTAGAAAACCTAGATAACCCTAGATAACCCTAGATAATCCTAGAACACCCTAGATAACCCAAGAAAAACCTAGAAAACGCTAGATAATCCTAGAAAACCCTAAAAATCCTATAAAACCTTAGATAACCCTAGATAATCCTAGGAAATCTTAGAAAACCCTAGATAACCCTAGAAAACCTAAAAAACCCTTAAAAATCTTAGAAAACCCTAGATAACCCCAAATAACCCTAGAAAATCCTAGATAACCCTAGAAAATCCTAGATAACCCTAGAAAATCCTAATTAACCCTAGAAGGCCCTAGGAATTCCTAAAAACCCTAGAAAACCCTAAAGAACCCTAGATAATCTTAGAAAACCCTAGAAAATCTAGAAAACCCTGGATAACCCTAGATAGCCCTAGATAAGCCTAGAAAAACTTAGATAACCCTAGATAACCCTAAATAACCCTAGAAAACTCTAGATAACCCTAGAAAACCCTAGAAAACCTAAAAAATCTTTGAAAACTCTAGAAAATCCTAGATAACCCTAGATAACCCTAGAAAACCATAGATAACCCTAGAAAATCCTAAATAACCCTAGAAAGCCCTAGGAAACCTAAAAAATCCTAGAAAACCCTAGATAATCCTAGAAAATCTTAGAAAACCCTAGATAACCCTAGAAAATCCTAGATAACCCTAGAAAACCCTAGATAACCCTAAAAAATCCTAATTAACACTAGAAAGCCCTAGGAATTCCTAAAAACCCTAGAAAACCCTAAAAAACCTAGAAAACCCTAGATAACCCTAGATAGCCCTAGAAAAACCTAGATAACCCTAAATAATCCTAGATAACCCTAGAAAATCCTAGAAAACCCTAAAGAACCCCTAGAAAACCCTAGAAAACCTAGATAACCCTAGATAACCCTAGATAATCCTAGAACACCCTAGATAACCCAAGAAAAACCTAGAAAACGCTAGATAATCCTAGAAAACCCTAAAAATCCTATAAAACCTTAGATAACCCTAGATAACCCTAGGAAATCTTAGAAAACCCTAGATAACCCTAGAAAACCTAAAAAACCCTTAAAAATCTTAGAAAACCCTAGATAACCCCAAATAACCCTAGAAAATCCTAGATAACCCTAGAAAATCCTAGATAACCCTAGAAAATCCTAATTAACCCTAGAAGGCCCTAGGAATTCCTAAAAACCCTAGAAAACCCTAAAGAACCCTAGATAATCTTAGAAAACCCTAGAAAATCTAGAAAACCCTGGATAACCCTAGATAGCCCTAGATAAGCCTAGAAAAACTTAGATAACCCTAGATAACCCTAAATAACCCTAGAAAACTCTAGATAACCCTAGAAAATCCTAGAAAACCTAAAAAATCTTTGAAAACTCTAGAAAATCCTAGATAACCCTAGAAAACCCTAGATAACCCTAGAAAACCATAGATAACCCTAGAAAATCCTAAATAACCCTAGAAAGCCCTAGGAAACCTAAAAAATCCTAGAAAACCCTAGATAATCCTAGAAAATCTTAGAAAACTCTAGATAACCCTAGAAAATCCTAGATAACCCTAGAAAACCCTAGATAACCCTAAAAAATCCTAATTAACCCTAGAAAGCCATAGGAATTCCTAAAAACCGTAGAAAACCCTAAAAAACCTAGAAAACCCTAGATAACCCTAGATAGCCCTAGAAAAACCTAGATAACCCTAAATAATCCTAGATAACCCTAGAAAACCCTAGAAAACCCTAAAGAACCCCTAGAAAACCCTAGAAAACCTAGATAACCCTAGATAACCCTAGATAATCCTAGAACACCCTAGATAACCCAAGAAAAACCTAGAAAACGCTAGATAATCCTAGAAAACCCTAAAAATCCTATAAAACCTTAGATAACCCTAGATAACCCTAGAAAAATCTAGATAACCTTAGAAAATTCTAGATAACACTAGAAAACCCTAAAAAACCCTAGATAACCTTAAAAAACGATAGAAAACCTAGAAAACTCTTGAAAACTCTAGATAACCCTAGAAAATCCTAGATAACCCTAGAAAACCCTAGAAAACCATAGAAAACCTAAAAAACCCTTAAAAACCCTAAAAAACCCTATATAACCTAAGAAAGCCCTAGAAAATCCTAGAAAATCCTAGATAAACCTAGAAAACTCTAGAAAACCTAAAAAACCCTTGAAAACCCTAAAAAACCCTAGATAACGCTAGAAAACCCTAGATAATCCTAGAAAATCATAAATAATCCTAGAAAGCCCTAAAAAATCAAAAAACCCTAAAAAACCCTAGATAACCCTAGAAAACCCTAGAAAACCCTAGATAACCCTAGAAATCCCTAAAAAACCTTGAAAACTCTTGAAAACCCTAGAAAATCCTAATTAACCGTAGAAAACCCTAGGAATTCCTAAAAAACTAACCCCTAAAGAACCCTAGATAATCCTAGGAAACCCTAGAAAACCTAGAAAAGCCTAGATAACCCTAGATAACCCTTGATAACCCGAGAAAACCCTAGATAATCCTAGATAACCCTAAATAACCCTAGATAGCCCTAGAGAACCCTAGATAACCCTAGAAAATTCTAAAAACCCTAGATAATCCTAGGAAACCCTAGAAAACCCTAAAAATCCTAGAAAATTCTAGATAATCATAGAAAATCCTAGATAACCCAAGAAAATCCTAGATAACCCTAGAAAGCCCTAGATAATCCGAGGTAACCCTAGAAAACCCTAGAAATTCCCAGATAACCCTAGAAAACCCTAGATAACCCTAGAAAACCCTAGAAAACCCTAGATAACACTAGAAAGCCCTAGAAAACCCTAAAAATCCTAAAAAACCATAGATAACCCTAGAAAACCCTACATAACCCTAGATAACCCTAGATAACCTTATAAAACCATAGATAACCCTAGAAAATCCTAGATAACCCTAGAAAAACCTAGATAACCCAAGAAAATCCTAAATAACCCTAGAAAACCCTAGAAAACCCTAAAAACCCTGGATAACCCTAGAAAACCCTAGATAACCCTAGAAAACTCTACATAATCCTAGAGAATCCTAGAAAACCCTAGATAAACCTAGAAAACCCTAAAAATCCTATAAAACCTTAGATAAACCTACAAAATCCTAGAAAACCCTAGAAAATCCTAGAAAACCCTAATAACGCTAGAAAACCCTAGAAAACCCTAGATAACCCTAGAAAATCCTAGATAACCCTAGAAAATCCTAGATAATCCTAGAAAACCCTAATAAACCTAGAAAACCCTAGATAACCCTAGAAAACCCTACATAATCCTAGAAAATCCTAGATAACCCTAGAAAACCCTAGATAACTCTTGAAAACCCTAGATAACCCTAGAAAACCCTAGATAACCTAAAAACCCTAGAAAACCCTAGATAACCGTAGAAAACCCTAGAAAAACATAGATAACCCTAGATAACACTAGAAAACCCTAGATAACCCTAGAAAATCATAGATAACCCTATATAACCCTAGAAAACCCTAGATAACACTAGAAAGCCCTAGAAAACCATAAAAAATCCTAAAAAACCATAGATAACCCTAGAAAACCCTACATAACCCTAGAAAACCCTAGATAATCCTAGATAACCCTATAAAACCCTAGATAACCCTAGAAAATCCTAGATAACCCAAGAAAACACTAAAAAACCCTAAAAATTCTATAAAACCTTAGATAACCCTAGAAAACCCTAGAGAACCCTAGAAAAACCTAGATCACCCTAGAAAACCCTAGAAATTCATAAATACCCTAGAAAATCCTAGAAAACCCTAAAAAAGCCAATAAAACCTTAGATAACCCTAGAAAATCCTAGATAACCCTAGAAATCCCTAGATAACCCTAGAAAATCCTAGATAACCGTAGAAAACCCTAGATAACACTAGAAAATCTTAGATAACCCTAGAAAGCTCTAGAAATTCCTAAAAACCCTAGAAAATCCAAGAAAACCCTAAAGAACCCTAGATAGAAAACACTAGATAACCCTACAAAACTCTAGATAACCCTATATAACCCTAGAAATCCCTAGATAACCCTAGATTACCCGAGATAACCCTAGATAACCCTAGATAATCCTAGAAAAACTTAGATAACCCTAGAAAATCCTAGAAAATCCTAAAAACTCTATAAAATCCTAGATAACCCTAGAAAGCCCTAAAAACCCTAAAAACCCTTGAAATCCTTAGAAAACCCTAGAAAACCCTAGATAACTCTAGAAAACCCTAAAAACCATAGATAACCTTAGAAAATCCTAGAAAACCCTAGAAAGCCCTAGAAAACTCTAGAAAATACTAGATAACCCTAGAAAATCCTAGAAAACCTAGAAAACCTTAGGTAACACTAGAAAACCTTAGATAACCCGAAAAAATCCTAGATAACCCTAGAAAATCCTAGAAATTCCTAAAAACACTAGAAAACCCTAGAAAACACTAGAAAACCCTAGAAAACCCTAGATAACCTAAGATAACCCTAGAAAACCCTAGATAACCCTAAAAAACCATAGAAAACCTAGATAACCCTAAAAAACCCTAGAAAATCCTATAAAACCTTAGATAAGCCTAAAAAACCCTAGAAAACCCTAGAAAACCCTACATAACCCTAGAGAATCCTAGAAAACCCTAAAAACCCTAAAAAACCCTAGAAAATCCTAGATAACCCTAGAAAACCTATAAAACCATTAAAATCCATAGAAAATCCTAGAAAACCCTAGAAAGCTCTAGAAAATCATAGAAAACCCAAGATAACCCTAGATAACTCTAGAAAATCTAGAAAACCCTAGATAACCCTAGATAACCCAAGAAAACACTAGATAACCCTAGAAAACCCTAAATAACCCTAGAAAACCCAAGAAAAATCCAAAAAACCCTATAAAACCTTAGCTAACCCTAGAAAACCCTAGATAACCCTAGAAAGCCCTAGATAACCGTAGAAAATCCTAGATAACCCTAAAAAACCCTTGAAAACCCTAGAAAACCCGTGAAAATTCTAGAAAACCCTATATAACCCTAGAAAATCCTAGATAATCCTAGAAAACCCTAGATAACCCTAAAAAATCTAGATAACCCTAGAAAATCCTTGATAACCCTAAAAAACCCTAGAAAACCCTAACAAAACTAGAAAACCCTAGAAAATCCTGGAAAACCTAGAAAACCTTGAAAACCCTAGAAAACTCTAGAAAACTCTAGAAAGCCCTATAAAACCCTAGAAAACCATAGATAACCGTAGAGAATCCTAGAAAACCTAGAAAACCCTTAAAAACCCTAGAAAACCCTAGATAACCCTAGAAAATTCTAGATAACCCTAACCCTAGATAACCCTAGAAAATCCTAGAAAGCCCTAGAAAACCTATAAAGCCAAGAAAACCCTAGAAAACCCTAGATGACCCTAGATAACCCTTGAAAACCCTAAAATATCCTAGAAAACCCTAGATAACTCTTGAAAACCCTAAAAAGTCTTAGAAACTTCTAAAAACCCTAGAAAACCCTAAAGAATCCTAAAGAACCCTAGATAACCCTAGAAAATCTTAGAAACCTAAGAAAACCCTAGATAACCCTAGAAAACCCTAGAAAACCCTAGATAACCCTACAAAATCCTAGATCACCCTAGATAACTCTAGAAAATCCTAGATAACCCTAGATAACCCTAGATAACCCTAGATAACCCTATAAAATCCTAGATAACCCTAGAAAATCCTAGATAATCCTAGAAAATACTAAAAAACCCTAAAAATTCTATAAAACCCTAGAAAACCCTAGAAAACCCTAGAGAACCCTAGAGAACCCTAGAAAACCCTAGAAACCCCTTGAAAACCCTAAAAAATCCTTTAAAACCTTAGATATCCCTAAAAAATCCTAGATAACCCTAGAAAATCCTAGATAACCCTAGAAAACCCTAGAAAACCCTAATAACCCTAGAAAACCCTAGAAAACCATAGATAACCCTAGAAAACCCTTGAAAACCCTAGAAAACTCTAGAAAACCCTAGAAAACCCTAGAAAGCCCTAGAAAACCCTAGAAAATCCTAGATAACCCTAGAAAACCCTAAAAAATCTAGAAAACCCTTGAAACCATAGAAAACCCTAGATAACCCTAGAAAATCCTAGATAACCCTAGATAACCATAGAAAATCCTAGATAACCCTAGAAAACCCTAGAAAACCCTAGAAAATCCTAGATAACCATAGAAAATCCTAGATAACCCTAGAAAACCCTAGAAAACCCTAGAAAATCCTAGATAACCCTAGAAAACCCTAGATAACCCTAGAAAATCCTACATAATCCTAGAAAATCCTAGAAAACCCTAGAAAATCCTAGATAACCCTAGAAAATCCTGGATAACCCTAGAAAATCCTAGATAACCCTAGAAAACCCTAGAAAACCCTAATAACCCTAGGAAATCCTAGATAACCCTAGAAAACCCTACATAATCCTAGAGAATCCTAGAAAACCCTAGAAAACCCTAGAAAACCCTAGATAACTCTTGAAAACCCTAGATAACCCTAGAAAATCCTAGATAACCTAAAAATCCTAGAAAATCCTAGATAACCGTAGAAAACCCTAGAAAACCATAGATAACCCTAGAACACTAGAAAACCCTAGATAACCCTAGAAAACCCTAGATAACCCTATATAACACTAGAAAATCCTAGATAACATTAGAAAGCCCTAGAAAAATGTAAAAAATCCTAAAAAACCATAGAAAACCTTAGAAAATCCTAGATAACACTAGAAAACCCTAGAGAACCCTAGAAAACCCTAGAAAACCCTAGAGAACCCTAGAAAACCCTAGAAAACCCTAGAAACCACTTGAAAACCCTAAAAAACCCTTTAAAACCTTAGATAACCCTAAAAAATTCTAGATAACCCTAGAAAAACCTAGATAACCCTAGAAAACCCTAGAAAACCCTAATAACCCTAGAAAACCCTTGAAAATCCTAGATAACCCTAGAAAACCCTTGAAAACCCTAGAAAACCCTAGAAAGCCCTAGAAAACTCTAGAAAACCCTAGAAAACCCTAGATAACCCTAGAAGACCCTAAAAAATCTAGAAAACCCTTGAAATCGTAGAAAACCCAAGATAACCTAGAAAATCCTAGATAACCCTAGAAAATCCTAGATAACCCTAGATATCCCTAGAAAATCCTAGAAAACCCTAGATAACCCTAGAAAACCCTAGATAACCCTAGATAACACTAGAAAGCCCTAGAAAACCCTAAAAAATCTTTAAAAACCCTAGATAACCCTAGAAAACCCTAGATAACTCTAGAAAACCCTTGAAAATCCTAAAAAAATCCTTTAAAATCTTAAATAACCCTAAAAAACCCTAGATAACCCTAGAAAAACCTAGATAATCCAAGAAAATCCTAGATAACCCTAGAAAACTCCAGAAAATCCTAAAAACCCTGAAAAACCCTAGAAAACCCTAGATAACCCTAGAAAACCCTACATAATCCTAGAGAATCCTAGAAAACCCTAGATAACCCTAGAAAACCCTAAAAATCCTATAAAAACTTAGATAAACCCTAGAAAACCCTAGAAAACCCTAGATTACCTTAGAAAACCCTACATAATCCTAGAAAATCCTAGAAAACCCTAGATAACCCTAGAAAACCCTAGATAACTTTAGAAAACCCTAGAAAACCCTAGATAACCCTAATAACATTAGAAAATCCTAGAAAACCCTAGATAACCCTAGAAACCCCTAGAAAACCCTAGAACACCTTAGATAATCCTAGAAAACCCTAGATATCTCTTGAAAACCCTAGATAACCCAAGAAAACCCTAGATAACCTAAAAACCCTAGAAAATCATAGATAACCATAGAAAACGCTAGAAAATCATAGATAACCCTAGATAACACTAGAAAACCCTAGATAACCCTAGAAAACCCTAGATAACCCTATATAACCCTAGAAAACCCTTGATAACACTAGAAAGCCCTAGAAAACCGTAAAAAATCCTAAGAAACCATAGATAACGATAACCCTAGAAAACCCTAGATAACTCTAGAAAACCCTAGATAACCCTAGAAAATCCTTGAAACCCTAAAAAACCCTTTAAAACCTTAGATAACCCTAAAAAACCCTAGATAACCCTAGAAAAACCTAGATAACCCTAGAAAATCCTAGATAACCCTAGAAAACCCTTATAAACCTAGAAAACCCTGGAAAATCCTAGATAATCCTAGAAAACCCTAGAAAACCAAGAAAACCCTTGAAAATACTAGAAAATCTTAGAAAACCCTAAAAAGTCCTAGAAAACCCTAGAAAACCCTAGATAACCCTAGAAAACCCTAAAAAACCTAGAAAATCCTAGATACCCCGAGAAAATCCTAGATAACCCTAGAAAACCCTAGATAACCCTAGAAAATCCTAAATAACTCTAGAAAGCACTAGAAATTCCTAAAAACCTTAGAAAACCCTAAAAAACCCTAGATAATACTAGAAAATCCTAGAAAACCCTAGATAACCCAAGATAACCCTAGATAACCCTAGAAAACCCTAGATAACTATAGAAAATCCTAGAAAAACCTAGATAACCCTAGAAAATCCTAGAAAACCATAAAAATCCTATAAAACCTTAGATAACCCTAGAAAATCCTAGATAACCCTAGAAAATCCTAGATAACCCTAGAAAATCCTACATAACCCTAGAAAACCCTAGATAACCCTAGAAAATCCTAGATAACCCTAGAAAACCCTAGAAATTCCTATATACCCTAGAAAACCCTAGAAAAACCTAAAGAACCCAAGATAACCCTAGAAAACACTAGAAAACCTAAAAAACCCTAGATAACCCTAGATAACTCTAGATAACCCTAGAAAATACTAGAAAACCCTAGAAAACCCTAGTTAACCCTAGAGAACACTGGAAAACCCTTAAAACCCTACATAACCGTAGAAAACCCTACATAACCGTAGAAAATTCTAGATAACCCTAGAAAACCCTAAAAACTCTAAAAAACCCTAGAAAACCCAAGATAACCCTAGAAAACTCTAGAAAACCTTGAAACCCCTTGAAAACCCTAGAAAACCTAGAATATCCTAGAAAACCAAGAAAACACTTGAAAAACCTAGAAAACCCTAGATAACCCTAGAAAAACCTAGATAAGCCTAAAAAATCCTAGATAACCCTAGAAAGCCCTAGAAATTCCTAAAAACCCTAGAATTTCCTAAAGAACCCTAGATACCGCTAGAAAATCCAAGAAAACCTAGAAAATCCTATATAACTCTTTATAACACTAGAAAACCCTAGATAATCCTAGAAACAAATAGAAAACCCTAGATAACCCTAGAAAGCCCTAGAAAATCCTTGAAAACCCTAGATAACCCTAGAAACCCCAAAAAACCCTTGAAAACCCTAGAAAACCCTAGATAACCCAAGAAAACCCTAGATAACCTAGAAAACCCAAGATAACCCTAGAAAATCCTAAATAACCCTAGAAAGCCCTAGAAATGCTAAAAAATCCTAGAAAATCCTAGATAACCCTAAAAAACCCTAGATAACCCTAGAAAACCCTAGATAACCCTAGATAACTCTAGAAAATCCTAGATAACCCTAAAAATCCCTAGATAACCCTTGAAAACCCTAGATAACCCTATATAACCCTAGAAAACCCTCGATAACCCTAGATAACCCTAGCTAACCCTAGAAAACCCTAGAAAACCCTAAAAAACCTTAGATAACCCTAGATAACCCTAGATAAATCTAGAAAATCCTAGATAATCCTAGAAAACCCTAGATAACCCTATATAATCCTAGAAAACCCTAGATAACCCTATATAACCCTAGAAAACCCTAGATAACCCTAGAAAGCGCTAGAAAACCCTAAAAAATCCTAAAAAACCCTAGATAACCCTAGAAAACCTTAGATAACAATAGAAAACCCTAGATAACCCTTGAAAACCCTAAAAAATCCTTTAAAACCTTAGATAACCCTAACAAATCTTAGATAACCCTAGAAAAACCTAGGTAACCCTAGAAAATCCTAGATAATCCTAGAAAACCCTAGAAAACCCTAGAAAGCCCTAAAAAACCCTAGAAAACTCTAGACAACCCTAGAAAACCCTAGAAAACCTAGAAAACCCTAGAAAACACTAAATAACCCTAGAAAATCCTAGATAACCCTAGAAAACCCTAGATAACCCTAGAAAATCCTAAAAAACCCTAGAAAGCCTTAGAAAACACTAAATAACCCTAGAAAATCCTAGATAACCCTAGAAACCCTAGATAACTCTAGAAAATCCTAAAAAACCCTAGAAAGCCCTAGATAAACCTAGAAAACCTTAGATAACCCTAGAAAATCCTAGATAACGCTAGATAACTCTAGAAAACCCTAGAAACCTAGAAAACCCTAGATAAACCTAGAAAACCTTAGATAACCCTAGAAAATCCTAGATAACCCTAGAAAATCCTAGAAATTCCTAAAAACTCTAGAAAATCCTAGAAAACCCTAAAGAACCCTAGTTAACCCTAGAAAACTCTAGAAAATCCTAGAAAATCCTAAAAACCCAAGAAAACCCTAGAAAATTCTAGATAACCCTAGAAAACCTAAAAAACCCTTGAAAACCCTAGAAAATCCTAGAAAACCCTAGAAAGCCCTAGAAACCCATAGAAAACCCTAGATAACCCTAGAAAATCCTTGAAAATTCTAGAAAACCCTATAAAACCCTAGAAAATCCTAGATAATCCTAGAAAACCCTAGATAACCCTAGAAATTCCTAGAAAACCTTAGATAACCCTAGAAAACCCTAAAAAACCTAGAAAACCCTTGAAAACCCTAAAAAACCCTAGAAAATCACATAGCAGGCTATTTAATTTCACTTTAGTAGTGCTTCTAAAGTTTTTCTTTTTCACTTTTGTTATTCGTTTTTACTATTATTAACTTTTACGTTTTATTTTCTAAGAAATTAAAACTAAAGCATCTTTGATTATAAAAAATAAAAGTAAATTTTAACCAATCTGTTGAAAATAATAATCACATTAAACTTTTTTAATTTGATACAGATAGATATTTTGATGATAATATTTTTATATAAAAATAATATTATGAACAGTTAAATAATTTAATATATTTAATTATTAAATTATTTAATAATTTACAATAATATTTTTACATAAAATGACTTTAAAAGTGTGTGTAATTCAAGTATTATTATGTTACTCAGATTTTATTCCCATAAAAATGAAATATACTCAAGAAAAAGATAAAAATTAAAATGATAGTATTTTAATTTCTTAAAATTAAATTTTTTAAAAATAATTTTTTAAACTTTAAATCAAATATAAAAATATAATATTCCTATCTTAAAATTTTTAAAAATTATTTATAATTCCCCTAATCACACGCAACCTAACAGAATATCTCCCTTGATATAAAATAATGTCACTACTAGTCTAATAGCTTGTAAGCGGTGCAAGCAACATATATATTTCCAAATATTGGTTTGACTATAGAATAGAATATCTTAGTGCAACACGTTCGGTTACATATACATTATCAATGAGGAGAATAATGTAGGGTTCTTGCCCATATTTTCACGCACCGATAATTAATTAATTGAATTATTTGTCATATTGCAATGACTTCAAAAACTTGCATGCATTTTAGATTTGTTATATTATATCATCGTATGAATGTTATTGTCCTCATATGTCCAAAGCTAGCAATTACACACACATTCATGCAAAAATAAGGAATTTGACAATTACTTGTGATAACACGGAAATATAGAGAAATTAATAATGAGGAAATCGACAAGGTTTTTTTGAGTGATCATTTTGAAAATCTTCATTTCAAGATAAGAATGAATTAAATCAAACTATAATAATCTAATAATAATAATAATCCTCCATGAAGCAAATTAAAGAATTGATTGCCAATATATATAGAGAGAATTGTGATCCACTTTATTTTCATCATCATCAATATTTACGTTTTTATTAATCAAGAATTATGCTACGTGTATATCAAAATTAACCGCCAAAGTTAGCCATCAATACAAAATACATACTAAAATATAAATATACATTAAAAATAAATTAAACTACACATGTATTTATATATAAATACATTGATAGCTAATTTTAGTATACAAATAGTATTTTTGATTACTCAATAATAGTTGCAAAAATGGGTTGCAAGGCTTTTCTAATTCTAGCTATGTTAATGGCCACCATCTTTGTGGCATCTACCGATGAGGTAGCACCAAGAGACTTAGATGTGTTAATGGCCACCATCTTTGTGGCATCTACCGATGAGGTAGCACCAAGAGACTTAGATGAGAAATTTGAACAAAATGATGGTTTAAAAATTATTATTATTATTATTATTATTATTATTATTATTATTATTATTATTATTATTATTATTTGGTGCTCTTGAAAGAGCTTGAGATGAAGAGCGTGGCCTTTAAGTTGATGCTTGTGACAAGGGGTCAAAGTGGTGTTCGTAATAATAATAATATTATTATTTTTATAGATTGAATGTTTAGGATTTGTAATTTAGGGTTTATGGTTTAGGATTGATGCATTTTAGATTTAGAGTTAGAGTTTAGGGTATGTTTTTGAAAATTTAGGATTTAAGATAAAGTTTAGGGATTAGGGTTTGTAATTTAGTTTGATTTTATTAAAATATTTTTATTTTTATTTTAATAATTTTATTAAAAACATAAAAATAATGAAAAATATAACTTTATCATTTTATTATTTTTACGTTATTTTACAAATTTGAAAATAAAAATATTTGAAAAAACTTTTTTTTGGTGAAAAATTTTACGATATAGGTTAGGATTTATTTAAGTTGACGTTAGTTTGTAATTTTTTAAATTAACAAATAAGCCTCAAATTTAAAATTTAAAATTATTAATATATTGTGAAATTACAAAATTTGAAATAAAAAATGTAGTAGAACTAATTTTAAAATTTAAAATTAAAAAATTTAAAATTTAAAATTTTTTAAATTTGAAATTATTTCTAACGTAGAAAAGTTAAGTTTAAATAAATAACTTTATTAATAATAATTTTTTAATTAAATAATTTAACTGTAAAAGAAACACACAATAATTTAACACTACAAACATCATATTTTCAAAACACACTATACCCACATTCAAAACTCGAAGTTAGAAGACTAATATGTTTGACTTTAGCAAAAAAAAAACTTTAGTCTTATTAAAATGTTAATTGTAGTATATTATTTAAGAGTGAATTGCAAGACCAAAAAGGGAAAGGACTGGATTGGATTGACTAAAAAAAAAAGTTATACTTATCATGTTAGAAAATTTTTTGTTTTTTTCGAAAGCCTTAAATAAAAATATCATAAAAAAAAGTTTGTAAAATTATGTAATTTAATAATTAAAATTGTGATCAATCTGACCATATTTGTTGGCAAAATAAAAAATAATAATAATATAATTTTTAGATTGAAAATTAAGTGTTAATTTTTTTTACTAAACACTATTTCTTAAAAATTAATTGTCAATAACAATCAAAGATTTTATTAAAGTAAGAGTTTGTAAAATAATAAATAAATTTGTCTCTATATGAAAGCATCAAATTCTAGCAATGTTAAAAAATACGATTATAATTAACTACTAAAATTAATTATTAGTATAAAATATATATTAAAATATAAATATATATTAAAAATAAATAAATTATATATATATATATATAAATATATTAATGACTAATTTTAATAATTAATTTTAATATACAAATAATATTTTTGTTCATGAAAGATAAGCAAATTTAGTAATCGCATTTTTATAATAAGATTTAAATAATAATTAAATATAAGTTTGTGTCCCCTGTGTATTTTTGTACCAATGAGGCAATGACAACAACTAACCAAAAACATAGTTTAAGAGGTACAGTAATTCATGTATGTGCACGTTGAACTAAAAAATATTATAAGTTTTTTTATTTTATATTATACTATAATTATATTCTAGTGTATTTATTTAAATTTTATTTATTATTTTATTATAAAATATTTTTTTTAGTTAAATTATGGTCGGACCAGTAGAACTAATAAATTAATAAATCAATAGTTAAAACGGTTCGATGATTTGTTCAGCTTTTAGAAGTTTGCTAAAAAAGAAAATTTTGATTAAAGCGACAAATACTTCTTTTTTTAAGTTAAAAAATTATGGTTAATATATAAGGTTATTATTAATTTTTGAAATTATTAAGTCTATCTTTGAGTTTGTTTTGTTTTCAAAATTTGTTAAAAGATTTAATTTAATTCTAATTTATTTGGTAGTATTTTTAAAATTTTAAATTTAAATCAAATATGATCTAATCTAATGAGATTAAATTTGATTTTTAAATTTGATTTTAAATTAGTTATCATACCTTTAGAATTTTAATAAAAATGTTTCTAATACGAAAAACATGTTAAATTGAAAAATAAAAAGTTCCCTCCAAAATCCACCCAGAGAAAGTTGTGTCCATAAATATTAAATACACGATCATCACTTCATTCCTTAATTCTACTGTCAAATATATTGTTGTCACCTCTTCCTCTTGCGTGTAGTGTTATTTTTTCTGCTTCTTATATCTATATACAAAAAACTTCAATTTGATCCCAACTATTAACACAGGTGTTGAATTCACTGAAGATGTTGCTATTTTTTGTTCGTTGGTGGATTTGTGTGTTTGTGCTGTTAAATTCAGGAACTGTTAATGGTTAGTATTACCGAACTGTTAGAGATAAAATCCTTCCATTCAATAAAATTACTGTAGATTCTTTGGGACATGGCAACTTCTCTACAATTCAATCTGCCATTGATTCTGTCCCTTCCAACAATAAGTATTGGATTTTAATCAATGTCACGGCTGGTATTTACAGGTAATAAATTTAATATTCTTTTGCTCTGCAAAAAAAATAGTAACTTTTTTTGTCAAGAATAGATGTAGCTTGCCTTGCATCCTCGAAAAACTGTCCAACAATAAAATATCGTATACATGATGAATTTTGAAAATAAGATATAAAACCTGATCAATGAAAGTAATTTGTAAAATTAGGATCCAATTCATTTCAAATATTTACCAAAGTCTAGATGAAATAATAGAATTTTTTTTTAATATTGGAGTGGTAATGGTATTTTTTTAAAATGTGGATTGTTGGGATGTTATTTTTAAATGTGGAATCGTTTATTTAGAGAAGTAGAAATTGGACCATCTGATTTATTAGAGGTACATAAATCAGACCATCCGATTTCTAGAGGTACACAAATCGAACCGTCCGATTTGTGTTTAAAAAAAAATTGAGATACAGAAATCGAACTCTCCGATTTATGTACTTTCTATAATCTTAAAAAACACAAAAAATTATAATGTTAAAATATATCACTACTTTTACTTCCATAACAAAAAAAAAATAACCCAAAAAAATTATGTACAAAAAGTGAAATTTGAACTTATTATCTCTTGCGTCGGCTAGTGAAATATTAAACCCATTCCGGGCGAGAAAGAGGTGATGGAAAAAGGAACGACACAAATTCTATTCCATAGTTATGTTTTACGTCTAGTTCTCAAAAGGTTATTAAGGCTTGTAAGACAAAAAAAAAATCTAGCATGTGATAATTTATTAGTTAATGATAAATTTTTAAATAAAATTTAAATCTATAACGAACTAATCATTAATCTATCAAATTAAAAAATATTATAAAAAAAAATTTCCTTACTAATGAAGACAATATTAAAGATATCATCATATGTGTATAGTGTATACCAATAAATCTACATAATACATCTATAATTTATGACATAATTCTTCATATATTTATCTTAAATCTTGAATCTAAAATCACTTAATTAAAGAACAAATAATAATAATAATAATAATAATAATAATAATAACTTATTATAATACTTGATTATTTACATGAATAACTAAATTTTTTTTCGTTACCATATTTTTTGATTCATCAAGTTAAAGACTAACTCATTTTTTTTTATTTTAACTAATAAATTGTAGGTGAATTCTTCCAAACCCATGGCAATTTTGTGGGTAAGTTACTCTTGCACATGTGTCTTCATCTCAGCCATTGATCAAAAAAATTTTCAACCTTTCATTAATTGCATTCATTGATAATAGCAAAAACCTTTAATGAACATATACTATAACAAATACTACATTAATTATTGTATACATATACTATATAGTGTATTGGGGAACATTTATAATTATAATTTATAATCTCTAACTTGTTTTTCATTTTATAAAATACCCTTCATCACTTTCTTAAATTCAACATGCATGTCTCACAAGCCTTTTAATTCATGTTTCACTTCCTGGAAAACGCATAGAACTCACTGTCCACTGGTTTTTTCGCCTTCGTTCTATACCCACTACCCAACCCTGGAATTTGTTATCCTAGAACCCACTACCCAACCCTGTTTGATTTTTAGTGTCCATTTAGCAAGAATGATCTCCTTCGAGTAACAGGTTCCGGAACTGGTACTCTGATTTCGTCGGATTGGCGTCGACGTCAACTGAGGAGAGGGCGAACGTTCTTTACTGATGTGGCTCCGGTAGAGAATTTTGTAGCAGAACTTCTGCTAGATCCGAAGCTCTGGCTGCTGGAAGCTGGTTTACCAACATTCATTTTTCGGCTGCCTTCGAATTAGGTGCGTCGGATTAGGTAAAGGTCACCTCTCTCCGACTCCGACAGTGCATTTTTTATCCGTTGAAACTCAACCTCTGGTTCTCATCAAGGTATGTCCGATTAAGTTTTTTTGTTAATCCAGATTAGTTTAATTTTGATGATAGTCTATGCCTTTTCAACGGTTCTCTGTTTACGGTGTTGGGTTGCTATTATGGATTATGGAAATAAAGCAACATTGTCCAGTTCTATGCTGTGGCTAGGTTTGGGGAATTGAAATTAAAACCTAATACTGGGGTCCAAAATAATTGGGTTAGTTTAATTGGATTTGGTTCATTTAATTTTACATGCAGCTTCGTTTAGCTTTCCTTCGTTGCTGCCATTGGCTCTGTTTATTGACATTTTTGGGTAAAATTATGGCAGGGGTTAAATTATGTCCATAAAGGAGGATGATGTTAAAAATGATTCTGATAATGATTTGGGTGATGATTTCGATTATCAACCGAATGCAGAAGATGATGCTGATGACGACGATGTGGATTCGCTGGATTCCACTAGCAAGAGTGAAGAAGTTTGTGGTGTAAAAAGAATAGCGGATTTAATGGTGGAGGATATTTGGAACCTGGAGTTTAGGACGGAGGATGAGGCCTGCCAATTTTATAACGCTTATTCTTGTTGGCATGGATTTGTAATGAGGAAGGACGACGTGGTTAGGGATAATCAAGGTAGAATCATTAGCAGGCAACTTGTTTGCAACAAAGAGGGCTGGAGAAATATGAGGTATCTCGATCTGGATGATAGATCAAGGGAGGCAAGGTCACTAACGCGAACCAAGTGTCCAGCTCGGCTTAGGGTAAAGCTTGACTACGGCTGCCGTAGATGGAAGGTATCATGTTTTGTGGAATCTCACAACCACGATCTGACGCCACCCCAATTTGCGCATCTGGTACCGGCTAATCGTCGTCTCACTGTGACTGATAGAGTCCAAGTGGAAAATCTTCATAATTTTGGTGTCAAGAGCTGCCATATTATGGGGTATATTGCATTCCAGAAGGGTGGATATCGTCATGCTGGCTTCACACGGAAAGATTTGTACAACCACATCGATCGCTATCGTCGGGCAAAAGTTAAAAACGGGGATGCCAATGCGGCAATAAACTATTTGATTGGCAAGTCAAACAACGATCCGCTGTTCTTTGGAAAGTATATGTTCACTACTGACGAAAGGCTGGAGCATATTTTTTGGTCAGATGGGCAGTCAATTATCGACTATCACTGCTTTGGAGATATTGTTGCCTTTGATTCTACCTACAAGAAGAATAAATACAACAAGCCTTTGGTCATTTTCTCTGGATGCAATCATCACGGGCAGACTGTTATCTTCGGCTCCGCCCTACTATCCGACGAAACCACAGAGACGTATAAGTGGTTGTTGGAAACCTTTGTTGAAGCGATGGGTGGGAAAAGTCCAAAAGCGGTAATAACTGACGGAGACCTTGCCATGCGAGATGCAATAAGGAATGTTCTGCCTGATGCGACCCATCGGTTATGCGGCTGGCATCTGCAGAGAAATGCATGTGAAAACATAAAGAATCCTAATTTCCTGCGCGATTTTAAGGGTCTTATATACGACAACAACGACCAGAGAGACTTCGATCGGAGATGGGCAGCCATTTTGGATAAGCACAACCTTGTTGGCAGTACCTGGATGGAAAAGACGTACGAAACTCGTGAGATGTGGTCCCATTGTTTCCTTCGGAATAAGTTTTTCGGTTACATAAGGACGACATCACAGTGTGAAGGTATAAATTCTCTCATCAGATTCTATGTTAATCGCAAGAACACCCTCATTGACTTCATGCATAACCTGGATAGGGCCTTAAAGGAGTATAGAAACAACGAGTTAATAGCTGACTTTAAGTCTCAGTGCTCAGAGCCAGTGATGATTACCTCGTTGGAGGTATATGAAAGATCTGCATCATGTTATTTCACGCGAAACATTTTCAAGGAAATTCGTAATGAGATTCAGAGGGCAGGGGCTTTGAATATAACGGTACTAAGCACAACCTTGGACAAGGTAGAGTTCAGTGTGACTGCTCTCGAAGACCCGGGCAAAGATCGACGGGTGGAAGTCGATAGAGGTAAGAATCTGTTCTCGTGCTCGTGCAAGCTGTTTGAATCACGTGGTATTCCCTGTAGTCATATCTTCTGTGCCATGAAGTTCGAAAACATACTTGAGTTTCCAGATTCGTTGATATACAAGAGGTGGACAAAGAATGCAAAGAACGAATTTATTAGCACAGAAATGCCTGTGAATGATGACATCGAAAGGGTCTTAAAGTTTCGAGTTGGAGCATTGGCATCGAATTGCAACAAGCTGTGTGATATTGCTTGCAAGGATCTTGCAGACTTTGATGAAGTCCAGTCTGAACTTGTCAATTTAGTTATCCGCCTGCAGTCACGCAAACAGGGCAAGTCAACTCCTAATGTTAACGTGGAAGGCATCAACGATCCATTTGTTGTCAAAAGCAAAGGAGCCCCTTCCAAGAAGTCTTCTTGGAGGAAGAAGAGAGCATGCTCTAATTGCCACAAGTACGGTCATTACTACAAGCGCTGTCCAGATCTGATGCAGCATAGTGTTGAAGGTAACCATCGTGATCGATCATACGGCAATGCATCAGCCAAGGACTCAGGTTTTAGTCCAGAGAGGTTTGCTAATTCTTCGAGATCGTTCTCAATTAAGTCCGAACACCTCTCAGGACCTAATACCAAGGTACGATTTGTTTATTCTAAATAGGCTCCTGCTGTGAAAATCTTGTTCCGTGTTTGTCCCTTTAAAAACCATTAAACTATGTGAATGCTCCTCTGTTTGGGCAGCCTTTTAAAAAGGGTGGAACAAGGAAGTTTACGGCGACGGGTATAAGGAACCGGAAGGGTAAAGACAACACTTTTGTTGAGGTAATTTTTTTGAATGTAAACATCTAATTTCCGTGTCATGAACTGGGTAAATTAATGAAGATCTCGTTTTTCTTGTCTTAAAAAAAATAATTTATAAAACAGCAAAGCCTCCATGAAAGCAGCGAATCCATTGACATCGCGTCCACGAATGGTGTTTTCAATAAAAATCTCTACTCGTTAACACAGGTGTGATGCGTAAAACTCCTCTTAACCACTTTGCGATGAATGACAATTATGGTTTTATGCATGGTTATAGTTTCTGATTGGGGATTATGATGTTATCAGCAGGTGAAGGAGTCACAGCAGGACAAGAGACATTCATTCACGAACTATGAATGCATTAATGATGTTGTTGATGATAAATGTGACACACGACATGTGCAGATCGATGTCCGAGATCCGTTACCATCGTCACTGCCTTGTGGCAACAAACAAGGATCGTACATGGCATTGTTCGCGTCGATGCATAGGACACGTTGACCATTTCAAGGAATTAGTCTTCTGAATTTAGTGCAATGCAAGTATAATTGGTTCTAAAAGCATGATCTATCCTGATTTACCGACCGCAATGTATTAGTCACAACTTGGTATTGAGGAGTTTTAAGTTGTAGTCATTTACGTTAAGTATGAATATGTCCATTTTGGTGATAATGATGTTCAGTAATATATCTGTGATTTGCTTACAGTGCTGTATTCTCGTTGTAGTAAATTGCGGTTGACTTTTGGGTAACGATTTGCTACCATTGTGATTATGCAATTCAGTTGATCAATTAGAGTTGTGTAAATTGATTTTTTTCCCTACTTAGTCCATTATGATGACAGTAATGTTGAATAATATGCATGTGTTTTGCTTACATTGCTGTATTTTAGTTGCAGTTTATTGTGGTTGCATTTGGAGTAAGGACTTCCTACCAATGTGGTTATGCAATACAGTTGAAAAAACAGAGCCGTGTTAATTGAATTTTTTTACTTTCTTAGTGCATTTGATTTACCAACCAAATTATTTGGATTGAATGGGTTGTAGTCTCCAAGGTTGAATTGTTCTTAGATGGTTACGAATCTCTTTTGTAACGTTGAGGTTGTGAATCTACTTTGTTATTATGGATTTCCTGTATTCATTGAAAATTTTATTTAAGGGAAAATGGCACACTGTGTATGAAAGCAGTTTAAAATATATATAGATATATGAAGCAGAGAATTCGTAAACACAAACACATTTTTATTCGCTCATATCATAGTTTCGATTATTAGGTTCAATAACATTTTGAGGTTGTTAGAGTCTTACATAATGACAGAATTTAACACTAGAAACAATAAATGTTTGAAACACTGCAGACATTTCCTTTAAGTTGTACAATAACGAATCTTTCTATGTTATCAGCTACTTGAATACGGCATGACTTTACTTTGACAGGCCGGGTTTTGCTTCATGGGATTGAGAGCTTGAATATTTCCAGAATGTAGTCATACAGCATCCGTAACATTGTTGACTATTATGACCTGATATTAAGAAAACTCATCACGACAACTATACACATTAGATGAATCAAAAAAATCAATTAAATCAGTAAACCTAAAAAAAAGGATCCACGAAACTGCTAGTTACCCTTTAGCCTTTTGGGTTCTAGGTTCTTCATCAATTTCCTTTCACAGTGTTCTAACTACATACACAACAACAGCCTATGTTAAATATAAGTATATAAATTCAAAGAAATACATCACATGGACCAACCATACATTAGTCAGATTCTTTTAATAGCTCTACTGCATGCACCCAAACACCATCCGAGACACTTCCAGTCTAAATTAGAAAAAAGAAGCATTTTTTTACCTCTAGACAGATATCTTCTGTGGGAAAAATGAATCGGTACAGCAGCACAAGTGCCTAAGTTGGTTTGGGAATGGTAGTTCTCGTTTTCACCATCTTCCTGAACTCTTGGGGGAGAAGCAACGTCATCTGTTCCCTTTGCGCATCCTCGTCGTGCATTGAGATGAGAAAATGGTTAGTTAATATTTTGCTTTTTTCTTCCGTGCAGAAGTTTGTGGAAAAGGTACCGCGGTCGTAAATACAACCGTTCGTGAAACATAGACAGATTTTCGCTATGTACGAAAATTATGAATTACTCAAGACAAAACCCAAGGCAGTATTATAGAGGTCTGTAGCCGATGACATGTTGTCGAACTTTAATTTAGTGTGTCAAGCCGACTCCAGAAGACGTTCCTTGTTCGGCTAAGTGGGAAGGAGTATCAACTCCAATTTTGTCGGAGCTATCAACGGGTGACGGAATAAAAGTCAGACGGAGGAAGGTAAATGATAGTGTTTGGTTAAATGAAGGTTGGTATGCACTTCCTGAGTTCTTAAGACTAAAGCATGGATATTTTGTGGTTTTCAAGTTCATGCTGAATCTATATATGAATTAATTGTGATCCACTTTGACTGATGCAAAGAATGAATAGTCAAGTTTGAAATGTTTTCATAACGACCAGCAGGAAGTGATACGGAAAATCATTTCCCACATCCCGGTGCTCGTGATGGAAACGGATCAACCTCGAAAATTCAATCATCTATTCACTCAGTAGGATCACAAGGAATTCATCATCGATTTAACAGTGCACAAAAAAACAACAAAATACCCATGCCTTAGCGCTAAGAAATCAACAACTCCATACCAACTTTCATTTAAACAGACACGAGCATCAATAATTTTTCTCAGTCAAACCTTTTTCCCGTCACCCGCTGGTACCTCCGACAATATTGTCTTAAAAGAGCCTAACCAAGTAACTCTGAAAATTTTATTCACATTACAACCATCACGCCATTGTCTTACCTTCATAGTCAGATTTGTTGGCTGCTTTGGGTTCGGTTATTGAGTGGCTTCACCTGTGAGTTCAGTTTCCAACATCCGAATGGCGACGGCAACCACATGGCTGTAAATTTCATCGACCAACATGCATCTTGGATCACAAAAGTCCACCCAGCAACAATTGGAATGAACACTGCTTCCCGAAGACAATCTGAAATCCCAGACAGACACATCAGGTATAAAAACTCAATAAGTAATTCATCAAATCAATTATATACATTAACAACCATGTTCCAACAAAATCATGTCCAAATACACAACCTAATATAATGACTTCACAAATTATTCCATAAACCGAGAAGAACTTACCATCGTATCAACGATAGAGCCACTTTGATTTAGCGAGAAACAAGTCATCATGTGAGACGATACAGGGCATCCATGATACTACCACTAATTGTGACGATTTGTGGAATTAGGGAAAACCTCAACCAAATGAGCGTTGATGGGGTTTTTTTTTTTTTGGTCGGTGTTGAGGTGGTTGAAGACAATCTGCCCATTTGTAGAACCCTCGCTTGGTGTTGGATAGAGTGATCTTGGATGTGGATAAAGCCTTATCTCATTAGGATCGGCAATTTGTGGTTCTCGTTCTTCTCTTCCAGATCCACCTCTTCTTATCTATGCTCTGGACCTGCAAAATGAAACCACATGACCCCCACTGCAAAGTGAATAAGCCCACACCACCTATTGGCCCAACTACCTTAAACAAGTCCACCTCTGAAGACCAAGACCAAAAACCACAATGCAATAACCCAGCCCACGTACCACCCATTAGAACCACATAACTCTACTCAAGACCACTGGCCCAGCTGAGATCCAAGCCCACCAAAATAAATTACCCACCCTAGAGTCATTAAAAGAAACTACGGATGGGCTATTTTACTCATTGATTGGGCCGAACTAATTTTTTACTCCTCTGTTCATATATCAAACAGTAAAACATTTTTCATTAAACCAAGTTAAAAAAAAAACAAAAAAAAAACTGGTGACATACGGCTTCGTTCAAACATTACCGGTGTTTTAATCTTCCTCGATAAACTTTTTTATCATTAACATTTTAAGGTCAAACCAAACCAATTTTTTTAAAAAATCCCCCCTTTAAAGTGTCAACTTTAAACCCAGCATATAAAGAGAATTTTACCTACAACAATTTGAGGAGTTGTTGTCTTCCTCACCTATTGGGCCACATTTTTTTAATAATTTTTCGTAAAAGGCCAACAAAGTTTCAATTTATTCTGGCTACTATTTTTTTAAAAAAAAGGCAACTTTGCCATTTTTAATGACAAACTAATTTTTTGTGCAATCAAGTTAGAATGGTAAAGTAAAAAAGAAAATGAGCACAAACATAAAATATTTGCGAACGCGATGCTGTTTTAGTTAACACCAAAAGTTGTTTTCAATTTAGTCACAGCCAAAAAAAAGTCATTATAAGTGTTCAACAAACAAGAAACATATAATACTCTGTAAACCCACTACTGGAAAAGTCTTAGCATGATATATTTTGACAAAGAGGTCAAACACAGGGACTAAGCGCCTTCAGTCACTCATCCTTATGCATCCTATCTGCATCGAACCTGGATGATCGTCACTGGCTCCTTTGATATCACCTCGAAGACACCCACTCCACCTGGCTTGAAGTTGCACAATGAAGCAAAGTTCTCCCATCCTCCAGAAATAACGCCGAAGCTACCATCCCTCTTTCCACTGTACCTTGTATATGTAGCTTCGACCTGTATGTGGCCATGTGTGAGGATGAGAGGGTGCCTTTGACCAGTGAAGTGACTGAGATGAGGGACGTTCGGCTGATTATAACACAAGAAATTTCAGTTAGTATTATCTACTTTAATGCTTACTTTAGTAAAACAATATTTCAACCAAAATGTCTTAACAACTTAACGCTTACCAATAATCGCGACGACATCATGCGAGCAGTTAGGTCCATCACAAAGAAAGGCCACTTGCTTTTGACCTTTGTGGCAACCGCTCTAGCACTGGCTGAAGGAGGGATGTTGATACACTTTGCAACTTCATAATTACCAGTCCTTACATATGGTGGTTCTTCAGGATGACGGAGTTGGTACGAGTTCTCAATGCCACCAAAATAAAAAATCCTTACTTGGACATTTGGAGTTTCCTTTGTGTGTGAAATATAGCATGGAGTCCAGATTGATTTTGTACATCTGATAGAACTCCTCCCAGCCTCGAGTCAATGCAATTTTGCCACTTTGGAGTTGCGTCCAGAAGCACCGACAGGGGTTATTCTTTCCGTCAGGCACAACCAGGTCCAGGTAGGGGGTACGGTTTGGTAGCTCATCGGGAGTTATAGGTAGTGACTGTTACAAATTGGTGAAGTTCTGTCAAAACATCGATAGCATTGCAAAAACTCTAAAATTAAGAGGTGTTAAGGAAATGGATGTTAATTACCAGTTTGAACATTGAAGGCCTTATTACTGGCTTCAGAAACCTCATCTTGTAGCTCTGTGTCGCACCGTTATCAATCTCTTGGACTCTCTTACCCTTGTCCTTCGAAGTCGTCGTCTATGGCAAGTGTCACACAGTTGCCAAGTTCAAAAAGGAACAAGGTCAGAGTTCATTTAAAAAAACCCATACAGTCAAAGCTTCTGATTTAAAATCAACACACATGCATGTTTTTGGAATTGGAAACTAAGTGGTTCAATTTTTTCACTCACAGTGCAACTACATTTTGTTGTAAGGTTTAGGGTCGTGATCTATTGAATCTTTAACAGAACAATCTTAATCAAACCTAAATGCATAAAATCCTTTTCAGACGAACAAATCAGAAACCCACATCAGTCCCCCAATCATTTAAAAAATGCTTAACCACGTCTTAATTTTATTTGACTACGATTGCATACATTGACACTACATGCAGATGACGATTAACAACCGATCACTATCAGGAGAAGAGTTAGGATAGAGTTTCACCTTGTTTGACATATTCTCCGAGACGAAGCTGTCGGAGTCGATGCCTTCAACAGCAACTTCTGTGTTATGTTGGGGTTGCTATGAGGAGTGTTTTTTGAAGGAAGATGGAAGGTGAATACTGTTTACTGAAGGATACTTATGTTACACGCTTGTGAATCAAAAGAAAATATAAAGTAAAAAACGAGTGGTTAAAAAACGCGGCATTTTTACAAAAAAATTTAGTGAGTTATTTAGCTACTTAAACCTTGTGGTTTTCGATAATCTCCAACAAATATTCTATTCTATCCAATAACTCCCCGTAAATCCCTCTCCTTCGAAGTTCGTTTTCAACGAAATACCAAATAAAATTTAATTTAACTTAAAAAAAAAAGAAATCCTAGGAAGATGAAATTATTAATTCATTGATTGCTATTAACCGCATTAATTTATGCAAAGTTGCTGGAACACATTTTAGGATTTAAGTCAAATAATTAATTTAATAAGTCGGTTTAAACGTAACTACTACTATTTCCTTTGAAAATTAAATTCTTCAGCAATTGTTACCATCGAAATTAATGCTAGATTAAATTAAAACCACTAGAAACTCGAAACAAACGTTTTAAATTTTTTAAAATTAAATTCATTTTTTTAAATAATCTGTTTATTGTGTATCTTTTTTTCTTTTTTAAAATGCCTGTGTCTATCTATTTGATAACTATTATTGTTTATATTTAGATTCTTCAATGAGAATTATTAAACTACATAAACCTCAAAAAAAATCGTTGCACATTTCCAAAACATTTTGATAATCAATGAATTAAAGTTTATTTTTACGGTCTCCAAAATTTCGGATAACACAGAGTTGGCTAATATTAAAGTACCTCTCTACCACTGATTTGACGTTTGGATTAATTTTACATTAAACGGATTAATAAATTCTCAACTAACATAGTCACAAAGTAAAACAACTGAAAAGAAAAAAAGTTACGTTTCTTTAGTCAACTATTGTTCTTCTGAAAACTTCCTTGGCTTCTCCCTCCTTCAACCACAGTCCACAGCCATCGTCGAAGTAATTAATCAATAATGGAGTCTGGATTCCGGTAAGCATCTTCTTCAATTTTTACTACCTCCTTTGATAGCAGCCGTATCTGCAAAGAATAAAATGGAGCATATTGTAATAACTGCATGCATAGATTAATTAAATAAAGAGTCACAAAATGTTTGGCTACTCCATTCTTTTATGGTTTCGGCACTTTGTTTTATTCGTTGTTGTTTCTACATGTTGGTTTAGGTATGTTAATGCATTAAGGAACATTCAACAATCTTACAACCAATCTATGTGTTTGGGCTCTTTGCAACAGATGTACGTATATCCACAATTTTGCATTTTTTCGTTGTTATTATTCTGTTAAAAAACGTTTGGAAAACTAAGTTGCCATGGTTTTGTCTTGTTCCGCACAGGATGATGTGAATTCCCACCTAATATTGTGCATCTCTTCAAGTGGTACAGTACCACTGATCTTATTTGGTGACACTCAAGACAATTGCCTCCACATCACACCCAAGCAAGAAGGTAACAGGTTCTGGATAAAAGGAGCTGATATAGGGAGGATACGGCGCATGTACAGAAGAAGTTCTTTGCTGAGTGTGGAGCTTAGGTACGTTGGCTGGGGAGTATTCTACATGCTCGTCCGGGACATTAACCGGAAAGATGAACCTCCGTGTGTTGTTGATGACATGTATGCGGCGAAGGTTTTGCCTGACTATATAGTTCAACGCTTAGCTTCGGTGTGTGGGGCTTACTTCAACAAAGAAGTCCAACTTAGAGTCTACCAGACAGAGATGTTCCTTATGAATCACCGCCGGATCCAACAACAGCAACATTTGGATACTCAGCAGTCAGGGTGAGTAACAATGGACCATTATTTTCTGGTCTAATTTCTCACGTTTTCATGTTTTGTGCCTAAATTTTTTTAACTTAACTACAGTGTAAACAAGAGGCAACATGGTGGGGGGGCTGAGGCAGGTCCTAGTAAGCGACAGCGACCTCAGACCTGTCCTGAATCGTCCGTCAACCAGGGGTCAAATTAACAGATTTATGCAGACCTATAAATTTCCTGTGTAGTGTAATTAATCAAAATGTTATCCTTAATGTGTTTTTGTATGTGACGTAATGTCTTGACATTTGGTGATCAATTGCGATATACTATGTTTTATATTTATGGTGCATATGTTGCTTTCTTTTTTGTTGCGACTACGTTTGGTTATCAGCAGTGTATCGATCGGATATTGACTGCTACTCATGCAAATACAATGCTACTGAATGCAAATGATACTGTTCGCACGTATCATAGATGATAACACTAGTATATGGGAAAACAATGGATTTATTTGATTCTTAACTTTGTTATTTTTTAGTTGGAGCACTCTCCCGGTTTTTGGTTTTACAAAAGTTTAGAAAAAAAAGAAAAGAAAGTACTAGATTTCACATTGTCACTGGCCACTTATATGTCATTTGGAATTTTGGTCAGAGTGTATAATCCTTGAAGTTTTGGAAAGATTTTTTCTCCTAACAACAGCTTTAGGGCCCACTAACAAAATTAAAACTAATACACAAACTGTCAGCCACGTACACCAGTTTAAAAATGTCCAAGTAAAAAAGGTGAAACTCAAATAACATATTTCCAAAACACATTCCTGGTTTGTCTCCGACGTTATTCCCAACAAGTTCAAGTACCATGGAAAGATAATCTAACTTGGATATTAAAAAATGAGCCTATAACGTATATTTCATCTCCCTTAACAACTAAGGATTCTGTTGTAACTTGTAAGTAGATTATTTTGAAAAAAAAAGACACTAACCTTTATCGTATATAGTATGACTAATTCACACAGCGATAATGTGTTCCTGTCCCACCATCTGATCCAACATTTCATGCCTTGTATGGTATGATGAACGACATTTTGTCCCCCATGATAATGCGCGGGATTGATGCGTCGTTGAAAAGAACGAAAGCAAAATCACCCGAGTCTATGTCCCTCCGAGGTATGACTGTCACCCTTTGAACCACATGACCAAACATGTTGCAGAAAAACTCAGCAATGCCATCTGCAGTGGGCATCGACTCTCGACGAAGCATACGGTCAGTGTCTTTGGACGTTCCGCGTCATCCATCTCCTTGCAGACGTACTTCAGCTTTCCCTTATCTTGCTCAGTTTGCTTCCTCCTTGTTGCATATGCATTCCTCGGCCATTGATATGTCTACTCAATGCCTCTGGTGCAACCGATATGCATTTGTCCTTTGTGTTGAAACCCAGTAGTTTTTAGGAGTCCTCTGGTACTCAACCACACCGCATCCATCGTTATGTCGCCTAGAATTCTAGCGCAATGGTATATAGGGTATCGGGAATTAGGTTAGCAGGACGGATCTCATCCTATGAACCTGGTATAACGTGAGCTCAGTTTTCAGCACGTGTCCGAGGGTTTCGAGTTTTCTGGAGTTCTCCACAACCCCAGATAACTCCTGAGATAGTAGGCATTGGCAAACAGATGACACATTCATCGGCAAGACTGTTCATAAACCAGCCTTCCTTTTTATGGCTGTTTGCACAATACCATTCAGTCCCATTGTCTCCAGTGACAGTAGAAATGCCATGACCATCAGGGACTGTTTAACTTCGCGGTGAAGGACTTGCGTCAGGATCCTGAATGTAGTTCGATCTATTCCATGAAACATTTCCAAACATTTGATTGCCATGGTTGAGGGCTTCCTTCTAGTATCCATGTTGTATGGGTTAGAATTTGTAAGCATATAGTTTGTAGTTGTAGTTTTTTTATGCTTAGACCACCTACTCATTTCCTCCTTCTTATAGTCATGCAGCATGGTCTCCACTTTATTGCACCATCTTATTGCTCATAGTCCTAGACTAACCATCACCTACCTAATTGGAATATTATTTAATGGCCTTAATTACATTGTATACATGTATATGATTTTATTGATACCACTAGGTGCGGTTATAGTTTCTTCTTGAAAAAGAACATGTGATAACTTTATCTAGTAAGGCGAAATTGAAATTTAATTGCGTAAAACATGCCATATTTCCTATGAATCATAACAGCTTATTTAGCATAGGCAGAAATAATTTGTTTATACAAACATTATCGTTTTAAGTTACATGACTGAATAGATGTTACTAATTAATTCTCTAATAAAGTTAATATTTATAGACCAAAATAAAATAATATATTAAAAGTGGG